>NC_084548.2:42365000-42662500 GCF_033978685.3 Nerophis lumbriciformis | reverse complement strand
ATATATATATATACATATACATATATATATATATATATATATATATGTATATATATATATATATATATGTATATATATATATACATAATACATATATACATATACATATATGAAAAGGTGAGGCCTTTAATTCCAGGAACACCAAGCCTACCGTCAAGCATGGTGGTGGTAGTATTATAATCTGGGCCTGTTTGGCTGCCAATGGATCTGGTGCTTTACAGAGTAAATGGGACCTCCAAATTTGGTTGGGTCTTTCGGCGCAGTTGGTTGTTCGGAATTTGTCCTTTACTTAGTTCCATTTAAAATTTTAGATCGATGATAGCGACAAAACAAACAATGGCATTTAGTACAAGCTGTTATTTGTGAGCCGAAAGAGGTTCTTCCTAATAAACACAGTCGGGCGCTTCACAATCAAATCACACAGCAGATTTATTGGTCATGTCTTAAAGTGACACACACATGGAGGGACACAGCATCACTCCTTGTCTTTCATGATGCATCCATGCTTCAGTATCATTTCGCTACGCACCAGTAACATTGTGAAAAAGAGGATAACAGAAGAAAACGGATGCAGTCTTATTTACCACATTGTCAGTAACAAACAAAATACAAAATGATAGAAACGTAACTTCAAATAAACTTAAATGTAGAAATAGTAATAAATAAATGGAAGACAAACAGTAAATAGCCAAGTGTGCAATTACGTCCAATAGAAAACAAGGTCAGTCATCAATAAATGCTGCATAGAATCAAGTCTCTAATGTAGAGAAGACACATTTTTTTACTACTAAAATACTAAATACATTTGAAAGTGGAAACAACATCCGCTTGTTCCGAGGTGAATAGAAAAACCAGCAAGCACATCATTACAATATACAAAACTACATTGTAGAAAAATATCTTTGTTAGTTTGAGGTTTAAAACAGGACAACAAGACAAAGTGCATAAGCAGCAGAGACCAAACATGGCTGCTGGTCCACCCTTTTTACTTTATATATGTTTTGCCAAAATAAAACCTTTGGTGTGAGCTGAGGGGAACCAGACCAGTGCCCCTAATAGGAGCGAGAACTCATCAGTAAATATAAGGTTTGGTAGGTATTGCTGCCCTCTACTGGTTAGAAGTGCATAATATGATGGCAGATTGTTCCTTTAAAACAAAGTGGTTGTGTCTGTCTGAGTGTAGTTTTTGTCACCTGGAAAAGTTGATTAGGAGAACTACATCAAAGCCCGGTGTGCACTGACGGGTTTACATTTCACAGGAATCTTCTGGAATTTATTGGAAGCTTGGTATTGCTGGTTAAGTCCAGTACCTGTCACACAGTGATATTTCCCAAAGGATAATAATAATAATAATAATAACTGGGATTTTTATAGCGCTTTTCTAAGTACCCAAAGTCGCTTTACATGTAGAACCCATCATTCGTTCACACCTGGTGGTGGTAAGCTACTTTCATAGCCACAGCTGCCCTGGGGTAGACTGACGGAAGCGTGGCTGCAATTTGCGCCAACGGCCCCTCCGACCACCACCTGTCATTCATCATTCAATTCACCGGTGTGAGTGGCACCGGGGGCAAAGGGTGAAGTGTCCCGCCCAAGGACACAACGGCAGCGATTTTTGGATGGTAAGAGGCGGGGAGCGAACCTGCAACCCTCAGGTTTCTGGCACGGTTGCTCTACCCACTACGCCATGCCGCAGGTGTGTTTATCGCCTGCAATAAAATAACTTATACTTTTCTCTTTCTTTATGCGGCATGAAACAAGTCACAACAGCCTCCATGGACAGGTGTGATTGATTCACGTCACATGATTCCTTATGGGTTATGTATGCAGAGGTTTGGACATGTCTCCATTTGTTGAACTCAGGGAGACTAAATGAGGTGGAGTTCTAGTCAGAATGCTACTCAGCTGTCCACTACCATACAAAATTAAGAGCTTGTGGAAACCAATGCATATTTAAAAACTGCAAATCAGCAGTCAATATAGATGTGTCCATGAAGCTACAACTGCTGCCGCTGCACAAGCCGCCTGTAATGTGGCATGACTTTACTCTCCGGGAGGTAGAGCGCCATCTCCAGGGCCACCAGGATGGTAAACTCAAATGTTATCAGCTCCCGCCTACTTATCCTGAAGCGTTCCTCCAGCTTCTACAAGACACAGCAGAGACAGGGAGACATGGTGACGCTCATACCGATGTACTTTTACGTTCAAATGTTCAGTGATCTGATGTGTGATGATATTAAAGGGGAACATTATCACCAGACCTATGTAAGCGTCAATATATACCTTGATGTTGCAGAAAAAAGACAATATATTTTTTTAACCGATTTCCGAACTCTAAATGGGTGAATTTGGGCGAATTAAACGCCTTTCTAATATTCGCTCTCGGAGCGATGACATCACAACGTGACATCACATCAGGAAGCAATCCGCCATTTTCTCAAACACCGAGTCAAATCAGCTCTGTTATTTTCCGTTTTTTCGACTGTTTTCCGTACCTTGGAGACATCATGCCTCGTCGGTGTGTTGTCGGAGGGTGTAACAACACGAACAGGGACGGATTCAAGTTGCACCAGTGGCCCAAAGATGCGAAAGTGGCAAGAAATTGGACGTTTGTTCCGCACACTTTACCGACGAAAGCTATGCTACAACAGAGATGGCAAGAATGTGTGGATATCCTGCGACACTCAAAGCAGATGCATTTCCAACGATAAAGTCAAAGAAATCTGCCGCCAGACCCCCATTGAATCTGCCGGAGTGTGTGAGCAATTCAGGGACAAAGGACCTCGCGAGCACGGCAAGCAATGGCGGCAGTTTGTTCCCGCAGACGAGCGAGCTATCGACCCTAGCTTCCCTGGCCTGCTGACATCAACTCCAAAACTGGACAGATCAGCTTTCAAGAAAAGAGCGCGGATGAGGGTATGTCTCCAGAATATATTAATTGATGAAAATTGGGCTGTCTGCACTCTCAAAGTGCATGTTGTTGCTGTTGGAATAATTGTTTGTAAGTTATCACAAAAGAAACGTTGTATTATGAATGCTGTCTTTCGAGGCCTAACAAGAGGAAGAAGGCTCGTGAAACGCCACTGTGATTTCAACACGGACAGATGGCAGGATCTGCTCAACTTCCAGAGGAACTCTCTTTGAAGTGTTAAACGAACTCTCTCTGAAGTATTTCACAAACTCTCTTCCAACTGTTTGGTGACCGAGGTCAACGCTGTTTACGACCCGCTGCCCTCTTGAAGTCACTGTGGTCAAGAGACGGGAGGGGTTATCCATTGTCCTCCAACACCTGCCCCAGCTGGATCCAGGAAGAGCCCAAGCCCGAGAAATCCTCTTCTTGGACTTCAAAGCGACCGAAAACAATGACTGTTTTACATACTCCCCATTCCTGCTGTGACATGTGTTGGTGCGTGAACATTGAACATCTGAATAAAGGAGGTGACGAAAACCTTCTTCGTCAGAGCGTGGTGCAGGACTGTACAGAGAGTGCAGTGGCCATGTCTCTCCTCAATATTGAGTCCAAATTGAATTATGTCTCTGTTTGATTCCTTGCCTTTTGTCTTGTTTAATAGATGTCCTCAGTGTTTGAATGTGACATCTTATTGGTCCTTCGAGCCGGATTCCAACACGTCTGACGATTCCAGCAGGAGTGAGTGAAACCAGAAAGACCATGGCAACCAAATCCTGATTGAGGAACTGCTTTTTCTTCATTTCGGGCTGGAATTGAAAGACTGACGGAAAATCCGAGGACAACAGGAAGGAACGCAGAGAGCAGTGAGTACGTTTTAAATTGACGAAGAAAGAAACGACTAAGAGAAAGCGTGTGACGAGGGTTACGACGCATAGACAAACCCTGTAAATCCTAGGCTCTAACAGGTAAAAAGGCCAAAATTACTGCAGGACGTCGGTGTCCGCGAAAACTGAAATACCCGAAATAAACTAAAAACTAAAATTCTAAAACTGAAGAGGCCAATATACTGCAGGCCGCGAAAACTGAAATCCGTAATATCCGTAAACAAATATACTAGGGGGAGGCGGAGCCCACAATAATTTGAAATATCCGTAAGCCATTATCCTGGGGACGACGGCGTCCAATGCAGACCTAAAATAGTCTATTCAGAATAAAAACTGAATTTTGTCCGTAAAAAACAATAACCTGGAGAGCGACGGGGTTCTCATGTCATGAAACATTGAAATTTCCGTAGATCAATATACTGAAAGGTGTGAATGTGAGAGTGTGTGGGAGTAATCGCCATTAGGCTATCACTCCATATTAAAGTTGTGAGAAGTAAATAGTGGGTTATTGTGGATGCTCTAGGCAAGACACCTCCACTGGGGAACCATCTCCAGTAGAAGCGACGTGTACCACAATAATAAATTAAACCACTATCTTACAAAAAAGACAAAAGTAATCCTTATAAGTTCGGCTCTGTAGGGGACGACGGATTACTCCAAATTCTCAAAATGGAAAGAGGGACACAAAGAAACGCAGATCTAATATGGTCTATTACAATCTATTTAAACCAAAATAGAAGACAACAACCACAACGTCAGCGGTTACACCCGACTGCATGTTGGAGTTGTAGCAAAGAGGGACATTTTGCAAGAAACTGTCTTGAGGAAAAAAAAAAAAAAAAAAAATTAACAATCAAAGTAACTCAGCATGACTGTTAAAAGACGACACCAATTAGTTGTCAGCGTATGCCATTGGTGGTAAGATCGCTGCAAATGTGTTTGTTTGTTTGTTAGTGTGTGTTTAAGTGTGTATCTTTCCAGGTACAAATTGTGTAAAAACCCCGGAGGTTCAAATAAAAATAAAAATAGGTTATAAGAAAAAGCAAATAGGAGAAAAATCTCAAAGTGCTAAAATGAGATAAAAGTAAAAATAGATGAAGAAATGGGAAGAAATCAGTAAGAAGAATTAATGCAAAATGGAATAAACTAATGTGTACGACAGAGATAATGGGAGTATTGAAATAAGAGATGAAGAAAAGGTAGACTGAAGATATACATGTATGTTTGGATATATAAAGAGCGCTTTTATATATACAAATATATATATGTATAATTAAATAATGGAACAAATAAAAACCTAGATTAATAACTATAATAAGAGTTGAGATGTATAGTATGATAAAATGATAAAGTGGGTTACATGTTTATTAGCTGAGGAAAGAAGAGAAAAAAAAAAGAAAAAAAAAGGAGAAAAGCTCAAGTGTTGCTGACCTTTGCCCTTAAGAGTGCACTCACGCACTTACACACCACCGTGTGTGTGTGTGTGTGTGTGTGTGTGCGTGGCGCAGTGGGGGAGGTGTGAAAATGAATTTATTACATGTAAGTTTAAAGTAGGTTTAACTTTGAAGTGTAGTATAACATTCTTAAGTTAGATTATGTTTTAGACATTTGCAACACCATACATCTGAGTGTTGAGCTAAGATAAGATAATGACATAACATAAAATAAATAAGGAGGTATGGCAATCAGGAAAACTATCAGCTAGCGATAGACAAGTGTTTGCTTTGAATATTATTGAATAATAATTGCAAATAAAAAATATAAACAATGGGAAGAATGTAAATTCAGAGTTTAAAAGTATAGATTAAGTGGCGTATAGACAGTTAAGTGAGTTTAAAACATTACTTAAAAAATACATAAAGTAATATGTATAACATTTGAATTAGGAGGAAAAATAACATTAGCGTTATTAAATAATTTACATAGTGAAAGACACAAAATAAGCAAAATAAAAGTACAATTATGCAAAAGAGAAGTGAAGAATCTAGGACGTTCTCTAAACAAAAATGGACGCACTATTGTGGAAAATAGAAAAACAAAGTACGACAAGTACAAAAAACACAAATAAAGAAGCAAATGAGGTAATTTCTAGGATTAATGAATTATTGTAGAAGTTGGATACCAAATTATGCTGAAATAGTAGCTCCTTTAAGTAAATTAATGAAAAAATGAAATCATCTGTAGAGTGGAATTCAGAAGCTAAAGCAGCATTCTGTGAAATAAAAATAGAACAGAATGTGCGATTGTTACAGTAACGAAAATTTTGAAAGCTATCAAATGACCATCAAATTGCTCAATGCAAGCGGCAGAACTAGAAGCACTAATAGAAGCATGTAAAGTAATGAAAGATCAAAAGGTCACAATATATATAAAGATAGCCAAAATATAGGAATGATAAAGTCAACAGGAAAATCTGTAACACATTGGAGAACTGATAAAAAAAATTAAAAAAAAGAGAGAGAGAGAGAAAAAAGAATTAGTAGAAGCAGTACAGCTACCAGCTAAAATAGTAATATGCAAATGTGCGACACACACCAAGGGAACAGATACAGTATCAATAGGAAATGTGTTTGCTGACAAAACAGCAAAACAAGCAACAGAAAATGAAATACAAATTTCAAACGACAAACGAGTGACATGAATAATGATATACTAAAAGACATGCAACAACAAAGTACTCCAAAAGAAAAAGATAAATGGATTTAAAAAACGGAGTCACGTTGATCAAAGAAGACATCTATGTATGTCCAGACAATAAACTAATCTTACCAAAAAATCTATATAAGTGGGTAGCAGTTTTGAGCCATGGTTGAACTGATGGCTCAACAGGAGGGATATGAATACCCTTATACAGAAGTACTATACTTCCTATAGTTTAATTCTTATAAAAAAAATGTTTTTATAAAACATCTAGGCAATTAACTAAATAAGAGTGAAGGAAAACAATATTGTCTGGTCATAGTAGATGCATTTTCAAAGTAGGTAGAAATATTTCCTAAAGGAAAAGCAGATGTGCTGACAGTAGCAAAAGCATTATGCAAAGATTTAGTAAAAATGTACATTAACATTACAAGTACAACAGGACTAACACCATTTGAAAGATAGTGGAAAGACCAAGCTGAGTACACTTAGCACATTATAAAAAGGTCATATAATGGGAAAAGTATTTGGGATTGTATTTACATTGTAGAAAGGTCATATAATGGGAAAAAAGTATTTGGAATTGTATTTGTGTTATCAAAAGGACATGTTAACTAGCACACTACAAATTCCACTGGGACAAAGTTGTAAGCATACCATTTGATGGTGTGTCAAAGTTTGATAATAATTGGTTCCTGTTTTGGCAATTAATTTGTTCCTTATGGCGGAGCAAGTGGAAAAGGCTGCAAAAACTGATTGAGTTGTATGTATAAGCCCAGACAATTACTCAAGATGAGTAAAAAAAAAGTTGAATTGAAGTAATGAGCAAAACAAAATTGACCATGTAGCTAAACAGACAAAACAGAAACCAATATTTGATAAATATGTGAAAAAGCTAATTATACCTGCATTAACATGCAAGGCTCTGTACAACAGTTAGGAAACGTATCATCAGATAACTGCATACACATAGTAAATGTGTCAATATTTGTACAAGAATTGTTAACATGCCTGAACAGTTTGATATCTGAACATTGGAAAATAACTAGACATGATGTAAACTGGCAAAGTGTTGTAGATCCAACTTATATTGATGGGTGTCCAAAGAAGTATATCTGACGACTATAAATTGGTAAATCAAGTTGCAGATGGATTTGAATCATACGTCTACTGGTGGTGTACGATTAACAAGAATGTTGACGGAATAAACTATGTCCACTACAATGTACAGGGAATTACACAGGCCAAGACTTGAAGCCGTCGCTAATCAACTCGCCACCGCCACCTTCCTTATGGCTTTTCAAAACCGTATGACGCAAAAAAGGGGGCGTGTGCGCAATATTTGGTGAACAGTGTTGCATGTTCGTACCAAACTGCACTGATGCAGAAAGTAGCCTGACCAAAGCAATGGAAGGCCTGCACACCCTTAACGGTAAACTGAAAGAGCATTCATGCATAGATACATCTATGTGGGAGGGGTGGTTGGACTTGTTTGGCAAATACAAGTCTTTGGTATCTGGTATCTACGTCCGTGTTCAGCAATACTGACGTTGTGTGGATGTTGTTGTATTCCCTGTCTGTTCTCTGTTTAACCGTCTGATTACCACAGCGATTAGCCCAGCAGATGATAAAGCTGTTCAGATGTACTTCCTGGTGGACGACAAGGAAGATGAATCTGAAGACGAGGATACCTACCAGGATGGTGTTCCTGATTTATTTCCAGAAATGTCATAAATATGAGGAAAAATGTATGTTCAATTCTGAGTGTAAACATAACTTTGTCGTAAGGAAATTAACCATTAACTGAAAATTGCAAGAAGAAGTTATTAGGGATAATGAGATTATGGGAACGTTTTTGCGATAAACAGGAGGGAATTGTTGGAATAATTGTTTGTAAGTTATCACAAAAGAAACGTTGTATTATGAATGCTGTCTTTCGAGGCCTAACAAGAGGAAGAAGGCTCGTGAAACGCCACTGTGATTTCAACACGGACAGATGGCAGGATCTGCTCAACTTCCAGAGGAACTCTCTTTGAAGTGTTAAACAAACTCTCTCTGAAGTATTTCACAAACTCTCTTCCAACTGTTTGGTGACCGAGGTCAACGCTGTTTACGACCCGCTGCCCTCTTGAAGTCACTGTGGTCAGGAGACGGGAGGGGTTATCCATTGTCCTCCAACACCTGCCCCAGCTGGATCCAGGAAGAGACCAAGCCCGAGAAATCTTCTTCTTGGACTTCAAAGCGACCGAAAACAATGACTGTTTTACATACTCCCCATTCCTGCTGTGACATGTGTTGGTGCGTGAACATTGAACATCTGAATAAAGGAGGTGACGAAAACCTTCTTCGTCAGAGCGTGGTGCAGGACTGTAGAGAGAGTGCAGTGGCCATGTCTCTCCTCAATATTGAGTCCAAATTGAATTCTGTCTCTGTTTGATTCCTTGCCTTTTGTCTTGTTCAATAGATGTCCTCAGTGTTTGAACGTGACCGAAGATGATCAAGAGAAGAATATCGACCCTAGCTTACCTGGCCTGCTGACATCAACTCCAAAACTGGACAGATCAGCTTTCAGGAAAAGATAGCGGATGAGGATATGTCTACAGAATATATTAATTGATGAAAATTGGGCTGTCTGCACTCTCAAAGTGCATGTTGTTGCCAAATGTATTTCATATGCTGTAAACCTAGTTCATAGTTGTTAGTTTCCTTTAATGCCAAACAAACACATACCAATCGTTGGTTAGAAGGCTATCGCCAAATTCGTCCTTGCTTTCTCTCGTGTCGCTGGCTGTCGTGTCGTTTTCGTCGGTTTCGCTTGCATACGGTTCAAACCGAAATGGTTCAATAGCTTCAGTTTCTTCTTCAATTTCGTTTTCGCTACCTGCCTCCACACTACAACCTTCCGTTTCAATACATGCGTAATCTGTTGAATCGCTTAAGCCGCTGAAATCCGAGTCTGAATCCAAGCTAATGTCGCTATAGCTTGCAGTTCTTTCCGCCATGTTTGTTTGTGTTGGCTTCACTATGTGACGTCACAGGAAAATGGACGGGTGGTTAAAATCAGGCACTTTGAAGCTTTTTTTTTTAGGGATATTGCGTGATGGGTAACATTTTGAAAAAAACTTCGAAAAATATAATAAGCCACTCGGAACTGATTTTTAATGGTTTTAACCATTCTGAAATTGTGATAATGTTCCCCTTATAAAAATACACTCCAATGTAAATTATCCACAGGTTCTTCTAATGAAGTGAAAATGTCAATGGTAACAACAGGAATTTTCCAAATAAAAAACGTGTGTATCTTACATCAATGAGGTGTTTGACTTCCTGTTTCTTGAGGTCACTGCTAATCTTGGCAGCCAATAGAATACAGGCAGCTGACACCAACTTCCTGTTAAAAAAGAACAAACAAAAGTGTTTAATTAGAAACATTTCACAAGAGTGAAGTTTAAATTCAATCAGTAAATTAGTTTGGGCAGTAAGTTCATCTTTCTTTCTTCCTGTGTTTTTATTTATTTCTAACATGGAAACAAGATTACACAATAATACATCACATTTTTACACTTTCATATTTCAACATAAATACATTGACGGCAAACTCCGCAGCTTGCTAGCTTGTGTGCGCTAGTTTTCTGAGAGTCTTATTTTGTTAGCACAGGCAGGATGGAGCAGCACTTTTATTGTAAAGGCGGGGATTGTGCGGTCGGTCTTCAGATAGCAGGTACGGCGCGAGAGTCTCTTGAAATAAAAAGTGTTTCTCGCCTTCCTGCTGGTCTGTTTTTCTTAATACTGAACTTGCAGCACCCAGCGTCATCTCACAAGGTCCTTGGGTGCCGTGAATGTCAGTCAAGTGACGAAAGTGACGTCATAGGAAAGATCAATGATCGCTAATTTTTAGGTCTATTTTTTTAATGCCTGCCTGGATCGACCAAATGGGCACTCCTGGTTTAGAGGGACAACAATGTGAAATTGCGAAATATTTCCATAATGGTGTCACAAGTAAGTTTGTGAGCATGTTTGCTGACATCAATTGAGATACATTAATATGGGGGCCAAACGTAAATATTCAATCAGCTTTTTTTCAATATTTTACACACTTTTCTCACATCTGTCCCATTTTCTTCACGTATGAGAAATACATGAAATGGTGACTAAAAATGTTAAATCTAATTTTAATTTCAGATGTTAAATATACATGCCTCACCAATATAAAGTTAAAAATTAACAAAATTAGCAAAATATCCCACAGTTCTGACGCTTTTCTAACTAAATGTAGCGATACATAAAACATGCTGATATCTGGGCTTTAAATTGTGTCCCTGATGTTAACGTGTGTTTACTGAAACCTGCGATCACTTTGATCGCAGGTTTTATGTTGACATTTGTCAAAGAATATTAGCTAACGTTACCTACAGTAAAGCAATTTATGGTTGCAGATTTTATTGGTTTCTTTCTGTGACTTTCCATAAAGTACACATTATTGTCTTTAAAAAAAAACACACCAATTTGTATCAAATTTTAATTTTGGTCTGGTTTAGGAATGGTGGTACTTAAAATACTGACTAAAAAAATAAAATAAAATACTGACTAGTACTTCTGCACACCCAAAACCCTTTTATTTGTATATGCATGTATGTATATATACAGGACTGTCTCAGAAAATTAGAATATTGTGATAAAGTTCTTTATTTTCTGTAATGCAATTAAAAAAACAAAAATGTCATACATTCTGGATTCATTACACATCAACTGAAATATTGCAAGCCTTTTATTATTTTAATATTGCTGATTATGGCATACAGCTTAAGAAAACTAAAAAATCCCATCTCAAAAAATTAGAATATTTCCTCAGACCAAGTAAAAAAAAAAGATTTATAACAGCAAAACAAAATCAAACATTTGAAAATGTCAATTAATGTACTCAGTACTTGGTTGGGAATCCTTTTGCACGGATTACTGCATCAATGCGGCGTGGCATGGAGGCAATCAGCCTGTGGCATTGCTAAGGTGTTACGGATGCCCAGGATGCTTCAATAGCAGCCTTTAGCTCATTTGCATTATTGGGTCTGGTGTCTTTCAGCTTCTTCTTCACAATACCCCACAAATTCTCTATGGGGTTCAGGTCAGGGGAGTTGGCAGGCCAATCGAGGATAGTAATGCCATGGTCAGTAAACCAGTTACTGGTGGTTTTGGCACTGTGGGCAGGTGCCAGATCATGCTGGAAAATGAAATCATCATCTCCATAGAGCTTTTTAACATATGGAAGCATGTAGTGCTCTAAAATCTCTTGGTACACAGCTGCATTCACTCTGGACTTGATGAAACACAGTGGACCAACACCAGCAGCTGACATGGCTCTCAAAACCATTGCTGACTGTGGGAACTTCACACTGGATTTCAAGCAACTTGGATTTTGCTCCTCTCCAGCCTTCCTCCAGACTCTAGCGCCTTGACTTCCAAATGAAATACAAAACTTGCTTTCGTCTGAAAACAGGACTCTAGACCACTCTGCAACTGTCCAGTGCTTCTTTTCCATAGCCCAAGTCAGACGCTTCTAGAGATTTTAGAGCACTATATGCTTCCATCTGTTGAAAAGCTCTATGGAGATGATGATTTCATTTTCCAGCATGATCTGGCACCTGCCCACAAAATAATAAAAGGCTTGCAATATTTCAGTTGATGTGTAATGAATCCAGAATGTATGACATTTTTGTTTTTTTAATTGCATTACAGAAAATAAAGAACTTTATCACAATATTCTAATTTTCTGAGACAGTCCTGTATATATAAATATATATATATATATATATATATATATATATATATATATATATATATATATATATATATATATATATATATATATATATATATATATTAGAGGGCATGAGATGGTTGGTTGCAGACATACAGTAGAAGGGATTTTTAGTTTGTCTATAGTCTGCATTTATTTTAAAGAAAGATATTTAATTTATTTAATTTGCAAATGTTTATGATTGCTGTTAATGTTTACTTTAAACCCCCACCAAAAACACCAAAGTAGGACGGAGACTTATCGGACTAGCCAGCATGCTTTTACTTTGAAAAGCAGAAACCCGACTAGTCGAGGTGGCATGAGACAGGAAGCTCTAGGCCGCAGCCAGCAGTGTATATAAAACTAGAAACCAAGATTTCTTACAGCATCAAAGCATCACAGCACTGGAGGACGGCCCTGATTCAACATGATCGGAGTCGTGTATAAAGAAAGTGTGGCCAACCCATTTCAGGCGGTCTCCTCAATGATTGGTCAAAAAGCACTCACGTGACCACAGAGCGCCATGTTTGCTACTAATTTTGAGCTGATACCATTTGTTTGCGGCACTTTCTCGTTAGTTTTTTGACGTGTAAAAATGCCCTGTAGTGCAGCATGGGGCTGCTCCACCCGCAAGAATTGTGGAAAGTTTTTACATCACTTTCCTCACAACACGGAAAGAAGACAAGTATGAAAAGTGAAGGTTCGCGAACAACACTTGAGAGCCACCGATTACAGCGTCTTGTGCGAGGTAACGTTCAGGGGAGAACACAGAAGCTAATGCAAATAACAGAAAAAAATATTACATTAAAGAGATGGTTTGGCAAAAACAGACTCTTTGAATCTCAGTAAAACTAAAATAATGCTATTCGGTAACAGTAGAAGAGAAAATGAAACACAAATAGACATTGAAAGAGTAAAACAAACCAGTAATAATAGTGTAATAATAGATGATAAAATGAACTGGAAATCTCATAAAAAATTTACAATAAAGTGGCAAGAAACACATCAATAATGGATAAAGTTATATATGTTCTGGACCAAAAATCACTCCAAATTATCTACTGCTTGCCAGTGTTACCATATCTGAGTTATTGTGCAGAAATAACTACAAGAGTACACTTATTTACTTACCATATTACAAAAAAGATTTGTTGTAATAATACATAATGATTGCTATCAAGAACATTCAAACCCTTCATTTATTGAATCAAAATGATTGAAATCCAATGATCAGGTGCATTTCCAAACAGTTAAACTTATGTACAAAGCAAACTGAGGTTAGTTTTTTTTTTTTTTGGTTGCTCTCTATTTTTTTTTACATTTATTGTGTCGTCGGTGCACGTTAAGTGCCTGCTGGTCACAACAGACTGCATGAATGTAGCAGCAGAGTACATCAAATATGGCTTAAAACGCCGCTGTGTACACGGACGTAGGGAGCGGTACAGAGCGCCAATAAACCTTAAAGGCACTGCCTTTGCGTGCCGGCCCAGTCACATAATATCTATGGCTTTTCACACACACAAGTGAATGCAATGCATACTTGGTCAACAGCCATACAGGTCACACTGAGGGTGGCCGTATAAACAACTTTAACACTGTTACAAATATACGCCACACTGTGAACCCACACGAAACAAGAATGACAAACATTTCGGGAGAACATCCGCACCGTAACACAACATAAACACAACAGAACAAATACCCAGAACCCCTTGCAGCACTAACTCTTCCGGGACGCTACATATATATATTCATATATACAACCCCGCTACCCTCTACCCCCCCTCCCAACCCCGCCCACCTCAACCTCCTCATGCTTTCTCAGGGAGAGCATGTCCCAAATTCCAAGCTGCTGTTTTGAGCCATGTTAAAAAAATAATGCACTTTGTGACTTCAATAATAAATATGGCAGTGCATGTTGGCATTTTTTTCCATAACTTGAGTTGATTTATTTTGGAAAACCTTGTTACATTATTTAATGCATCCAGTGGGGCATCATAACAAAATTAGGCATAATAATGTGTTAATTCCACGACTGTATACATCGGTATCGGTTGATATCGGAATCGGTAATTAAGAGTTGGACAATATCGGAATATCGGATATCGGCAAAAAAGCTATTATCGGACATCTCTAATATATATATATATATATAAAGAGACAGAGAGAGAGAGAGAGAGAGAGAGAGAGAGAGAGAGAGAGAGAGAGAGAGAGAGAGAGAGAGAGAGAGAGAGAGAGAGAGAGAGAGAGAGACATTATTTGGGTTTATTTAGTCAGGAAATCTAACGTCAGAACGACCGCAATGAATGCTTCCGGGCAAAGCCGCACACATCCTTGGTAGAAAAGATGGCGCCTGTTTAGTTGGCCACGTTCTCTCAATACACGGCTCAGAACATGATCTATCGACCCTCGCCTTCGCAGGGCAGAAAAACACTTTGGGACAATGCTTCTTGCATAATTTCTTAATGAAAAATAGTACTGATTTGGTCTTCCAATTAGATAAAAGAAATCATGACTACAGCATAAACACTTAACTAAACTACTTACTACATCCTAATTATTATATTCCAATTAAACTTTCTTCCATTACAAAAAAAGCTTGTAAATACCTGTTTTGTTTATTGAGTCGCCCCTGCAGCACCAGCTTCTCAAAGTAGACAAACGCCATCGCGATGGTGGCGGGCTGCAGGCCAAAGTCCTCCCCGACTGATTGCATCTCTCTTTTCAGACTGACACACAGAGAAATATTAGGGTCCTTTGCTGCTTCCAACAACAGTGCCTTACATTTGTTTGAACAAATTAACCAGATGGACAAGATTATTGTTGTTTAAATACCTGCGAATCTTACTAAGAGTGAGTTTGATGTGAGGAAACTTCTCCTTGAATGTCTCGTTCATGTCTTTCTTCAGGTCTGAAGGCTTCACGTATTCTATGACAGTCGTCTGGGAGATTTAAGTGGAGACATAATGAATAGGAGCGGCGTGACAAAGCACACATATTGTGGTGTAGGCATTTTTTTCAAATGAACGCAGACAGTGAGCCATTAAATATGTCTGTCCACATAATATCCTATATTTGTGTGTATTGACAGAAGCGTTGATATGATATCTGCATCACATATTTGATTGTGTGCATCTCCAGAGATTGGATGTTCTGTTCAGCCCTCTGAATATTCTAAACATACACAGAGGAGGTACAACAGAGTTAACAGAACCCACTTTAGCAAAAATCCTTGATGAGAGATTAAACAGTTGTGTGAGTGTGTGTGTGTGTGTGTGTGTGTCTTCATACATTTTAATACTTTCCACTTGAGAGATCATACTAAGCTGCTGCCTATACGGCGCTTAAGATGACACATAAGGCGCTTGTGTGTGTGTGTGTGCGTGTGTGTGTGTGTGTGTGTGTGTGTGTGTGTGTGTGTGTGTGTGTGTGTGTGTGTGTGTGTGTGTGTGTGTGTTATACTAGCTAGCTTCCTGGTTTTCCTCTTTTCTATTTGTTCTCTTCTACATTTTTATTTTTATTTTGTCCATTTGTATATGTATATTAGGGATGTTCTGATCAAGGTTTTATGCTGCCGATTCCGATCATCTATGAGTGAGATCGGCCAATCCCAATACTGATCACATGTACAGTGCATCCAGAAAGTATTTACAGCGCTTAAATTTTTCCACATGTATTGTTGCAGCCTTATTCCAAAATTAAATACAACAATTTAGTCCTCAAAATTCCACACACAATACCCCATTATTTATGGATTTTTACTAATTTAAAAAAAATTAATAAAATAAATCACATGTACATAAATAATTACAGCCTTTGCGCAATACTTTGTTGATGCACCTTTCGCAGCAATTAAAGCCTCAAATATTTTTGAATATGATACCAGAAGCTTGGCTCACCTATCTTTGGGCAGTTTTGCCCATTTCTCTTTGTAGCACCTCTCATGCTCCACCAGGTTGGATGGGAAGTGTCGGTGCACAGCTATTTACAGAATCTCTCCAGAGATGTTAAATTGGATTCAAGTCTGAGCTCTGGCTGGGCTACTCAAGGACATTTACAGAGTTGTCCTGGAGCCATTTTTTGTTTTATATCTTTGTTGTGTGCTTAGGGTTGTTATCCTGCTGAAAGTTGAACTGTCACTCCAGTCTGAATTGAAGAGTAGGTTTTCATCCAGGATGACTGTGTATATTGCTGTATTCATCTTTCCCACTATCCTGACTAGTCTCCCTGTTCCTGTCCTGCCGCTGAAAAACATCCCCACGGCATGATGCTGCCACCACCATGTGTCACTGTAGGGATGGTATTGGCCAGGTTTCCTCCAAACATGACGCCTGGCATTCACGCCAAAGAGTTCAATCTTTGTTTCATCAGACCAAAATGTTGTTTCTCATGGTCTGAGAGTCTTTTAGATGCATTTTGGCTAACATTTAAAAAGGAATCGCTTCGTTCTGGCCACTATTCCATTCAGGCCTGATTGGTGGATTGCTGCAGAGATGGTTGTTCTTCTGGAAATTTCTCCTCTCTCCACAGAGGATTGCTGTAGCTCTGACAGAGTGTCCATCAGGTTCTTGGTCACTTCCCTGACTAGGACCCTTCTTCCATGATTGCTCAGTTTAGACGACCGGCCAGCTCTTGGAAGAGTCCTGGTGGTTACAAACTTCTTCCATTTATGGATAATGGAGGCCGCTGTGCTGATCGGGAATTTCAAGGCAGTAGATATTTTTCTGTACCCTTCCCCAGATGTGTGCTTTGAGCCAATCCTGTCTCAGCGGTCTACAGGCAATTCCTTTGATTTAATTATTGGATCGTGCTCTGCCATGCAGTGTCAAGTGGAAGACCTTATATGGAAGACCAGGTGTGTCCAACCAACTGAATTTACCACAGGTGGACTTCAGTTAAGCTGTAGGAACATCTTAAGGATGATCAGTTGAAACAGTATGCACCTGGGCCCACTTTTGAGCTTCATGGCAAAGGTTGTAAATACTTAAGTCCATGTGATTTTTTATATTTTAATACATTTGCAGAAAATTCCCCCCAAAAATTCACATTGTCATTACGGGGTGTTGTGTCTAGAATTTTTAGGCCCAAATTAATTAATTCCATTTTGGAATAAGACTGTAACATAAGAAAATGTGGAAAAAGTGAAGTGCTGTGAATACTTTCCAGATATATCTCTTACTAAACTATCTAATCTCTACTGTGTTTATTTTTTACCAGCATAGTCTAGCCTTTTTTGAGGTGGAAAAGGTCACAAATGAGATCTCTTGTCTGGTTCACTTCAATAAAAGATTGTATTCATTTTATAAGTATATTTAATTAACTACGAAAGATTCACCGTAAAGGTGCTAGAGCTACATCCATGTGACGTTTTTGTTTTTGTCTGTTTATTTATTTCTTGAAAAACTGAAAAAAATCAAGCCAAAGATTCGATTGTCGACTGAGAGCAAAATCTAACAAATCAAATTTGACTATGATATGTGTATATGTATATAAAATATTACACTGAAGTGAATACACAGAGGTATTTGTTGTAACAACTCATAGCGTAATAACTGAGATTATTTTTAAGTCAAACTGAGGATCACTAAAGCTGTATTGTTGTCAAATGCACCAAGACAACGGTAGTGTAACGAGCACAGTGTAGTAATCACTGCTCCAGTGAATGAACCTGTGTTTTGTAATACAAAACTTTGTACCATGTAGGAGGCAAAAATCAGCACACGTTTGTGTTTCCCACAAGGCCACTGGGGGTCACCGAGAATATTTGGGTCATAGTCTGTTACATCCTCCAGTCCTGGAAGACAAACATGCACACATACGCACACAGTCAACAGTGAAGTGAAGAACCACATGCATCAGGTAATTGCTACACCTACTGGATACAAATATAAAAGGTTCATGATTAATACATTTAAAAAATGGTGCCGCCAGCATTTTCACAAATGTTTACAACGAGAAGCAAACCAATAGCTTGCTCTATGGTTATTCTGTATCATTTATATGGGTTTAGCCATACATTGACCACATAGCTCAAACAGCCAGTGGGCCATTAAACAGAACATCTACCTTACTGACTTATTTATAACTTTTCCTCGTAGTACTGTACTGTAGTAGTAATTTTGTGTTAGGTTGGTGCATGATGGGTACAGTGTATATTTCTTTGATTTCAAGTGAATGATACATGTATATACCTGTATAACCACATCCACATGATTATATATGTGCATTTGCTTAGTGTTTGTTCAATAAGGAATCTCTTTCTCAATCAAGTCTA
Organism: Nerophis lumbriciformis; assembly: GCF_033978685.3. NCBI lineage: Eukaryota > Metazoa > Chordata > Actinopteri > Syngnathiformes > Syngnathidae > Nerophis > Nerophis lumbriciformis. The sequence continues at coordinate 42,643,997 of NC_084548.2, read as the reverse complement.
TGACCCTCTATCATCGACTCTAAAATCACTGCAATAATTGTGTAACACCAGCAAAAGTTTCATATACCAGTGGTCCCCAACCACTGGTATATATTTTTTTAAATAATTTTTTTTGTCATAAAAAAATACAATCATGTGTGCTTACGGACTGTATTCCTGCAGACTGTATTGATCAATATTGATATATAATGTAGGAACCACAAATATTAATAACAGAAAAAAAACAACCTTTTGTGCGAATGAGTGTAAATGGGGGAGGGAGGTTTTTTGGGTTGGTGCACTGATTGTAAGTGTATATTGTGTTTTTTATGTTGATTTAATAAAAATAAAAAAATAAAAAATAAATATTTTTTATATATTTTTTTTATTTCTTGTGCGGCCCGGTACCAATCGATCCACGGACCGGTGGTTGGGGACCACTGTCATATACGATACCAAAAATGTTTTATTTTGGTATTTTAATACAAAATTAGTTGTGGATACTAACATTTTGCTTTGAACATGTTTATTCTGGTAAAACAAGCTTCTTCAGTTTGCTTGGGCTGAACAAGCGATGAAAATAATTGTTACAAAGATGAGTAGCTCTCAGTCATTTTTCCATTTTGTAAATTTGGCTCTAAAAACAAAAAAGATTGGAAACTACTGCTGCAAATGTATATCTTACTTTTAAAAAAGCCATTAAAATTGCAATGTGACTTGTAGGCAAAATTGCAGTCATGTGATGGAGATATGTTAAAAAATACTAGATAATAATTGTAGAACAAGGGCATACACAAACACACAGCTGTTTCGTGTTAATGAAGGTTTCGAGACTTGTGACTAAGAAAAGTTTCTGTCGCTGTGAGTGTGTTTGCATGTAACAAATGAGACATGTGGTGTGTGTACGCCCCAGCACAGCTGCAGCAATACTTTCTCCTCATCTCTCCATTCTGTTGGTTTTCCTTCTTACCATCCTTTCCACGTAACTATCACACAGTTTGGTGAAATTACTGAGAAAATGACTTATTAATCGAAAATGTTCATGTGCTTAAATGTGTAAAGGTCATGCTGAAGAAATTATTATAACAATACACTGTAGACTAAAGTGTGTGGCCACTTGATCACCACATGCACAGGGCATGGCAATAGAAGAATATAGTTGGTGCAACATTTGCAGTTATAACACTTTCCACCCTTCTGGACTTTCTTTAAAATGTTAGCATGTGTCTGTGGGGATTTATGTCTTTTCATCCATAAGCACATTTGTGAGGTCAGAAGTCATTGATGCTGTACCTGAAGGATATCCTGCTACTAACTATCTCTTTTGTAGTTCATTCCAAAAGTCTTAAAGGGGTCATATTGTGATTTTTTTTGGGATATTAAAAAATGTCAAACACTTCAATGTGGCGTACATAACAAGGTATGGTAGTGCTTTGGTCAAAATGTTACATAGATTTAGTTTTACAGACAATCTTCAAGCCACTTTCTGATGGTCCCTTCAAATTGCGCTGTTTTGGGGGTAGTCTTATTTTTGTGCCGAAGCCCTCCTCTAGGCTTAGCCTTCTTCAACTACTTTTCCACCCTGTCATCCATGTTGTAGTTTTTTGCGTTTCCATATCGAGTCTACTGACATTTATAAGTTATAACTGTACACTACTTTGTATAAGAAATGGCAACAGCGGAGGATATTAGCTAGCATTTGCATGTACGAGGCAGTCTACCCCACAACAAGAGGATAGAGAAAAATAAGAACGTATTGACTACAACTGAATAAAAATGACAGACTTACACAAAGCTCTTCGGGTATACCTCAACCATATATGGAGATATTTGCTGACGTAACTTTGGCAAAAAAATTACGGCACTAAAGTCTTGAATTCCAAACGGCTCGTTTGGAGTAAGAAGGCAAGATTGTTTTATAAATGTCTCCGCCATGCCTCCATGGTTTCATTTTAGACTTTCGGGACTTATGGGGATCCTAAATACACATTAACAGGTACCAACAGGTGAGAAAAGTTGGCTATGCGTAATAGGTCACCTTTAATAAACCTCTAAGCAGGAGGTTGTCTGTACTATAGGTATGATGAGCATTTGTGGAGTATGATGAGGCTTTGAATCTGTCCTCTATAGCAGTGGTCCCCAACCACCAGGCCGCGGCCCGGTACTGGTCCGTGGATCGATTGGTACCGGGCCGCAAAAGAAAAAAGAAAAATAAATAAATAAATAAATGTATTTTTTAATTTTTTTATTAAATCAACATAAAAAACACAAGATACACTTACAATTAGTGCACCAACCCAAAAAACCTCCCTCCCCCCCTCATTCACACTTATTCGCACAAAAGGGTTGTTTCTTTCTGTTATTAATACATCTGGTTCCTACATTATATATCAATATAGATCAAACTGTCTGCAGAGATACAGCCCGGACATGATTTTATTTTTTTATGACAAAAAAAAACCAAAAAAAAAAAAAAAAAACCATACCCCCCGGTCTGTGGGATACATTTTCAAGCGTTGACAAAAAGGTTGGGGACCACTGCTCTATAGTAAAAAACAGCACGGGGTCTTCAACAAATGTTGACACCCAAGTGTCAAGTAAAGTATGTTCTTTTGATCTTTTTTCCCCCCCGAGTCACATCGGCACCTGTGGAAGGTGCTTTCTTTTGTGGGGGTCGCTGATGTGATTAATTTGCATGTGATGAGGGTCATTATCTGACCCCTTTGCAAAGGTAATAAACTGCTCAAGTTTTATGTCTTTATTTCAGGCATTCAGGATTTAACAAATTCCAAAACAGATTTGTTTTGTTTGATACTTTAGTCTATTAAGTGCACCTTGCTCTGTATGCAACATTTTAAATGATTATGTGAACAATGTGTGTGTTTTTACCTAGGTCCAGTCCCACAGTGCTGTTCAACCTACTGGGAGGAAAGCTCCTGCCCGGCATGCTATGAGTGCTCCTAGACAGGGGAATTTGTAGCGTCAGGTCGCTGGTGGAAGACGGCTTCTGCCTCACCAGGGCGTTAGTGGGGTACAGGAACTGGGCATATGACACCGACTGAGGCACAAAGAGAGTGATGGAGGTTGTTGAGTTGGTTATTCTGACATTAGCAAGTGTGCAAGTGTTGTGTAGGGGTATTGAAATGGTTTCAAACTGAATGTATGCAATAATATATATTCTTAGTGCATATACATGTGTGTATGGGTGGGGGGGTATTATGGCAGAATTTGGCGCTACACTCTTGGTGTTGTGTTGATGTACCCTGCCATAGGTATCCAAGTGAAAACCCTCTAGTCCCATCTCCAAGGACGTGGAAATATTCCCGGATGAGTGTCTCCTCCTGGGGTGATTCAACATTGGGTCACTAGAGACAGAAAGCAAACAAAAAGATTCAACTGTGCACAGCAGAGTCAATCTTTTCAGCCTTCTTTTAAAAGGACACAAATAATCATTTCCTTTTAAACAAAAATGTTGATAAAAAACTAAAAAACATGTGAAACAGTATGTTTGCTGTTACTTTGTGTTAATATTACTTCAGTTTGAACTTGATGAGCATTACTGTTCTCATAACTGTCTCCTCTTCTTGTAGCTATTGTAATGATCACCTGGTCCCTCCTCAAAATAATATATGAGGCACTTTAAACGTTATCTTCTGTAGCTTTTAACCTACCTCCACCTTCAGAAATGTTAATAAATGACAATTAGGTGATTCATACTATGATGAATCATATCTAGGAGGCTTGCGCCAAAGGAGTCATTATAACAACCTCTGCAGTTTCAATCCAGCTTTGTGGGGTGTTTGCACTTTTCGAGCCACCAATGTTAAATGAGCAACATCTGTTCTCCTTGCATGACAAGTGGCCAAAAAACCTCCAAGATGGTCCTGCATTCTCATACTTCCTTTACACTGAAATTAGGCATTGACATGTTTCCCTGTATACTCACTTCTGGTGAAGGTGTGTGTGTGTGCGTGCGTGCGTGCGTGCGTGCGCGACTACCTGAGGTAAAAACTCTCTCCATAGGGCATAATAGAGAAGGCAGCACAGAGAGATCTTTTAGCACAGATCAGCACAATCCTGAAACAAACAAAATACACATTAGCAGTTTCTTTGCCGACCTTCATGTTGTGAATATTACAGGAACTGGAATTGTAAATGCTGCCATTTAAGCAAAACATAAATAAATAAAAAATGACGATACAGTATCTTAGGAGAGAGAAAAACAATGTATTAGTTTTCTCAAATTAAATAAGCAGGAAGGTTGTTTTTTTTTTTTTACTTAAATGAGGATAAATAAATACCATGTACAGTATTTTAGACATTTGTGTGTTGTGACATGTTTGCAAACTGTGATGAATGTTTACACCTCCTGAGAATTTATTCCACCAGGAATTAGAGTAGCTCTGAAGGCAAAACAACATTAACGAATGTGTGTTGTATCGTCTCTGGCGACTTTGTGTGGGTTGCCTGGTGAAAACATGTACTGTGGATCATGTTTATAATAGATAATCATTCACACCTTAACATTCGTCCTACAACATAATTCCATGGTAAAAATGTATAAAGATCATTTGGCTGAGTGACAACCACAGGAAAAGATTCATGTCCTGACAACATGAGCAATAGCTGGCACACACATACAGTATAAACACACGCACATGCACACGCACGTGCACACGCACATGCACACTTAGTTCCCATGATGCATGGGAAAGTGAGGAGCAGGCAGTCTGTGGGGAGTTGAGTGAAAACATGACTCGGATGGGGGGACTGTCCATCCATAAAGCCAACTCATTTTGTGACACTGGGGACATTTTTGGCCATAACAGTAAAGAATGACAGTCTACTTCTATTAAGTGAAGTTAATTATATTTATATAGCGCTATTTTCTAGAGACTCAAAGCGCTTTACATTAAACTTTACATAAACCCATTATCTAAGTCCTTAAACTACATTTAAACCAGTGTGGGGGACACTGGGAGCAGGAGGGTAAAGTGTCTTGCCCGAGGACACAACGGCATTGACTAGGAGGGCGGTAGCGAGGATTGAACCTGGAACCCTCAAGTTGCTGGGACGGCCGCTGTAACCACCGAGCCACGCCGCCCCTAAAAACATTAACTTTTATTGCTTAACGACGGTCTTTAAGGGGGACCGATGGTGATTTTCCTTTTGTTGCGGGGTAGACTCACAAATGCTGTTACAATGTTAGATACTCATGTTTAACAATGCAAAAGCGGCAACTAATAAGGTTCATGCGTTTAGGCGTGAGCTTGCACACAGTTTTGGAAGTCTCTGAACCGCTGAGTTTTGGAGTATTTAAAAAAAAAAAAAAGAAGTGATTTTTCTACATCACAATTGTTCCCCATCAACTCAATTTTATACAATTTTACAGCAGTTTATATTTAATAGATTGTAAGGATTCCTTTTGAGAAGCCCTGAAATATTGCAAACATTTAAGTAAAAGCAATTCTGGGCTCTTTCACGTAGCTTATATATATATAAGTATTATATTGTGTTATTTTATTATATGTTAAAATTTTCAAGGTGGCTGACATCATTGCTTTCTGAATGTTACAGAAAATATGAGAATGTTTGAGCTGCTGCGTGCTCTTCTTTACATATATATTATAAGTCTCCAATTAGTCAAGATATTTGCACAAAGTTTGGATTGTTGGCACAGAAATCTCTTCTGTCGTCTTCATGTCCGTCCATCTTTGCCGCGTTGTTGTTTGAATGAACCCCAGAACATTAAACTCTGCATGCTCCATTAATGAGCCCATGCTCCGAGTTTTGCAGGTGGAGGTTTGTTGAGCGTCTCCATTGCTGCAATAGTGAAAACAAAACAGGAGCGGCAAGACGCAAGGAAAGTAGGACAAAAACTGCATTTCCTGGCAAAAATTAGAAGTTTTGACAGGTATGCAGAGCAGACATTAGAAGATGAGAAAGGCGGGGCGTGGCCGCATGAGCACCGCAGTGAAATTAGCTGAGCAGACCGGAGAATAATTGTTCGTCAGATATCGAAACATATTTGCAGAGAATTATTGACAATGAGAGTAACTTTTTCTTAAATTAATTTATAAAAAAGGCTTCAATAAAAAGGGAACTTTTTTCATGCAGGGCAAAATGTCTGGTGCTTGAGCAGCAGTAATTACTATCTACTTAACTAATTATTATCATTTTTTAAATACTAAATACTGTTATATGTGTATATATTGTGTCTTTTGATGTTGTTCTGTTATTAAAAAAAAAAAAGAAGGCTAAAAACAAATATCAGGGCCAATTAACAGTGTACATTTTTAAAAGAAAAATTGATACTTTTGGAGAGGGGGGACATTGTTTTAATAGGTAATTTGGGAACACCTAAAAAAAAATCACTTGCAGACATACTCAGAAAAAGGGTTATATATGTGACTGTGGCGCAAAATTTAGACCAAAGCATATTCAATACATATCATGTAGCCCATAAGGGAGTGTGTTAAATGTAGATTGAAAGCATCAATAGTCCCCTTTAACAATAATGTTGGGGATGTTTTTCACCAAACTATATCGTCCCTATGAAGCAACATGATGCCTCCTTTAAGCTTGTATAGCAGAAGTGAGTTTCCAATTGATTACCCAAAGATTGTGTCACATTACAGTAGCTATAGTAAACTGACTGAGCATTTAAATTATTAATTCTGTATACAATAAGTAAATGCTGTGAACCATAATTTTTATAAAGTGTCGGTCTTAAACTAAATAGAAGCATTCACATGTCTTAATCAATCACAAAGAAACAATTTGACAACATTTGGCGACATCCAATTAATTTTTGGTGTGGGTCTGGTGGCCCATCTCCCGGTTGGGGAGGAGAACTTGCCCCAAGTACCTCGGAGTCTTGTTCACGAGAGAGGGAAGTGTGGATCGTGAGATCGACAGGCGAATCAATGCGGCGTCTGCAATAATGCAGACACTGTATCGATCCGTTGTAGTAAAGAAGAAGCTGAGCCGGAAGACAAAGCTCTCAATTTACCGGTCGGTCTCCCATCCTCACCTATGGTCATGAGCTTTGGGTTATGACCGAAAGGACAAGATCACAGGTCCCCGGTTGGCCTGGGAACGCCTGGGGATCACCCGGGAGGTGCTGGACAAAGTGGCTGGGAAGAGGCAAGTCTGGGCTTCTCTGTTTAGGCTGCTGCCCCCGGGACTCGATCTCGAATAAGTGGAAGAAGATGGATAGATCCATCCATCCATCTTGCCTCTCCCCATCTTGCCTCACCCCAGCCACTTCGTCCAGCTATTCCCAGGGGATCCCGAGGCGTTCCCAGGCCAGCCGGGAGACATAGTCTTCCCAACGTGTCCTGGGTCTTTCCTCGTGGCCTCCTACCGGTCGGACATACCCTAAACACCTCCCTAGGGAGGCGTTCGGGTGGCATCCTGACCAGATGCCCGAACCACCTCATCTGGCTCCTCTCGATGTGGAGGAGCAGCGGCTTTACTCTGAGCTCCTCCCGGATGACAGAGCTTCTCACCCTATCTCTAAGGGAGAGCCCCGCCACCCGGCAGAGGAAGCTCATTTCGGCCGCTTGTACCCGTGATCTTGTCCTTTCGGTCATAACCCAAAGCTCATGACCATAGGCCTGAAGCCGCACACCGCTTGGCCTGTCGGTACCTGTCCGCTGCCTCCAGAGTCCTATGAGCCAAAAGAACCCGATAGGACTCTTTCTTCAGCTTGACGGCATCCCTCACCACTGGTGTCCACCAACGGGTTCTAGGATTACCGCCACGACAGGCACCAACTACATTGCGGCCACAGCTCAAATCAGCCGCCGCGACAATAGAGGTGCGGAACATGGTCCACTCAGACTCGATGTCCAGCACCTCCCTCGTGACATGTTCAAAGTTCTTACGGGGGTGGGAATTGAAACTCTCTCTGACAGGAGAATCTGCTAGATGTGTCTGGTTTATTAAATTTAGCATAACACGTTGCACGTTTTAATGGCATACAGAGAATTTAATACACACATTTTAATCAGCTGCATGAACTGCATGACTAATTTCAAACAGTAATAAGACTTTTCACTGCTGATACATTATTGTTTTCACAAGTCTGTGCCACTTCCAATGTTTTTCGTCTGCATATTCTCTTCACTTTGTGACTACGGAATGACAGCTCACCAACAACAGTTCCTCTGCTCGTTGTAAGAGCTATTTTAGAACAATCAGCCTATAGTCTATAATTATCGAACAAGTAGTTCTGTTCCTCTGACTAGAGGTCTGATTTGTTCTCTCAACAAAGAAAGGACAAGAATAGAATACAGTAGAGAAAGAGTTAAGATGAACACAATGACACGAGTAGACAAACAACGGCTCAGATCTTCTGAAAATGACAAGAAGTTTAAAACAAAAAGAATACAGTATTAATATGTGGTCCTCATTGGAATATTGTCGGTATAGTTATTTAAGTCAAACAGGGAGAAGTTTATTTGCTTTACCCCACTTTGGTCTATAGTTGCTAATCACATTAGTGGGGTTTTCTTCGCTTTGTTCAATGTTCAGTCTGAGGAATTATTAGCAGAACAGCCTTTTGACTGCCTTTACTATCGACATATTTTAGATTATGATTAGAGCTGTCAACATTAACGCGCTAACACATGCGATTAATGAAAAATAACTATGGCGTTATCATAAATGAATGAAAATAAATTATAGTGTTTGCTTTGACTGTCGGAAGTCGGCGCACATTGCACAGGCAGTGATCACGTCACACGCCAGTGTGATGATAGAGCGGTGTGCTCTGCGCCCGATTTCGCTTAAAAAAACCTCTGACTAAACTTTAGAAAAACTGAGGTGATTAGTTAGTATTGCAGCAACAATTTTTTTTAATCATCGACGCACATAAAGTTTAAAATACCATCCTAAAGTGAAACATGAACCTGAGGATGGTGCCGCTACATGCTACATCGACAGCAAACCGAGAACAACAAACTATGCTGGCTGAGTTTACCACAGATAAGTTAAACAATGCCTTTTCTAAATGGAAAGCCACCGCATGTAGGCTACTTAGCATCTGTAAAGACTAAGTCCTGCAAAATGTCGTTCATATCGCCAACTACCGTCGTAGCACTGTCATCTGAAAAGGTAAATAAGCTTGTTCGTTTTTAAGCAAATGGTTAAACTAAGGAAGAGTAAATGCAGATGTATATGGTGCACTATGTAAAGATGTTTATGGGTGTGTTTACTACATTATCTATTAACATACTGTACATCTGTACCTTGTTTACTATATTAATGCAAAGACTTTCAAAATGTGCACTTAATTCTTACTTTACTTATTGTCACCAAGTTTTCAGCAAATCAATGAATTGCAGTTCAGTAAAACATTATAAAAACTTTCCTGTATGATGTTCTAACTACAAAATTGGATTTGTTTCCTAAGTAAATTGTATTTATGCAAGCGAATAAGTGTGTATAAAAACAATTATTCTAAAAATAAAAAATACAACCTCAGAGGAAAATCTAATTTAAAACATTATATGCACTAAAACTTAAAACCTTTAGTATCAGTATGTGGAATTGAATTATGGAATGGATTAAGCAAAGTCAAACAATGTACTAACATAATTCAGTTTAAGAGGTTGTTCAAACTAGTGTTTACAAAGTACAAGGAAGAAGAATCTTGATAAACATCTTAAACTTTGTTGAAAATGAGATATTCATCTCATTATGTGAATCATGACTGTCTTAACTATTAAGAGAAAGGTTGTATTTCGAATTTATGGATGTAAATTGTGTTACAAGATGAGAACAGGAAGTGAAAAAAGGTGTTAGTGATTGCTATGAATTGGAAAAATGGTAGGAATAAATAAGTTTTGTTTCTTTGTACTTCTTTTTGGACAAGTTGTAAAGAGAAATGAGAATATGTAAATTATATCATGCATCACATTGTATCTGTATACATGTTTGAAATAAACTTAACCATAACCAATATTAACATGTGATTAACCATGATTAATCACAGTTCAAAATTGTGATTACTCTGCAGTATTGAGTTAGTTACTGAAAACCAGTAACTAGTTACAGTTACTAGTTACTTTATTTCAAAAGTAACTCAGTTACTGACTCAGTTACTTACACCAAAAAGTAATGCGTTACTGTGAAAACTATTTAGTTACTTCTTTTTTTCTTCTTTTTTTTTTTAAAGCTCCCATATTAGCCTTCATTTCAGTACTGTTATTCCACTGGAGAATAATACAATCTGTTGATCAACTTGACATGCATTTTTATTTTCCTTTTAACATAATTAATGAAAAACAGTGCAACATAAAAAGGCATCTCTCCTTTCTTTAAACTTGGACCAATGACCATTAATAAAAAACAACTTAAAGTGCAACATAAGAAGGCACATCATCTTCCTTGAAACATAGGTAGTGAAATAAAGCCTGACATCTGGAGTGATGCTGCTGTCTTCTACACTTGGAGCCATGGATTGTAGAATCCTTGTTTTCAGTGGCAGGATCATTGACACAGATGGTGAAGTTTCAGTGCTCAGTAGAGATGTAACAGTTTTGAGGGGTTTAAGCACCTGGAGGACCTCCTCTGCCACTCTCACATCGTCATCAGAGAGGGTGAAGATGTCTTTGACATTTGTTTTCAGGGTCTTGTGGGTCAATGCAGAGTATGTAGCTGCCTGCTGCTCCAACACATCATAAGTGGAGTTCCACCTCGTTGGGACATCATGTATGAGCTTTATGAGTAGTCAGCTTTAGCATTTATTGCTTTGTCTTAAACACATGAGCAGCTGTTGTGCTTGGGTAGAAGTAGAAAACCTTCTTTCTGATCCTCCCAAGGAGGCGCTCCATCCTATTGACTGAGATGTGATGCCAAATTCACTACATGTGCAAAGCACCTATTTGTGGTCCCAGTCCTGCCTCATTCACTGCATTTATTTGATTTTTGGCATTATCACGTGTGACTGGGATATCTTTATCTTCCATTCCTCCACTGCTTGTGTCAGTACCTGCGCAAGGTGACTCTCGTAGAGAGGGCGTGTCTTCTCATCTCCCAGTCTGCTGTGATGAAGTGAGCGCTTATAGTTCCCCTGGACGTGCACCAGTCTGTCGTGAGCGCAACAGATGATGCTCGGGATAGTTCATCCACAACTTTTTTCTTCTCCTGCTCATAAAGATCTGGCACGATCTTATCGCTGAAGTGGGTGAGCGACGGGATGTCGTAACGTGGCTCAAGCACGTTCAGCATGTATTTAAAACCCTCGTTTTGCACAACAGAGTCTGCACCTATGAACACACCGATTAAATGGCGCAGGGCGTTCAAGCTCCTCCGTTACTCCGCTCGCCATGACCACGCTGTGTGTGGAATGAACGTGCGAACAACTTTTTTTTTTGTTTCATATATCAAACCGCGGATCACGTGTGTCCCTCCCCTCCCCACACCCACACACGGCTCTTTTCTACTCTCCGGCTTGTGACAGAGAAAGATTCAGAAGAACGACACCGCAGCGCTTCTGTTTCTAGCCGATACTACATAAAAAATAACGTAAAATAACGCAGTAACGCATCATGTAGTAACGGTAACTGAGTTACTGAATATAAAAAATAACGCGTTAGATTACTAGTTACCGCCGAAACTAACGGCGTTACAGTAACGCATTACTTTGTAACGTATTAGTCCCAACACTGTTAATCTGATTATAATTATAATCACTTGACAGCCTTAATTATGATATTAGTTTATTTTGATGTTCATTCATGTACAAATTAGTACTCTTTAGCTTCTCTCCATGTTTTAGAAGTGCGGTTTGGAATTTCCTGTTTGCGAACTTCACGAATATGACTGTTGTGGGGTTGTTGTTCCTTCCATACAGAATGTTAGTATCAACATATGCGTGTTGTCTCGGAGTGTATTTGTGATAACAATTACACAGCTGTTTTTAAATAAGCTGCGATTGCAATGCTTTAAGTCTGCAAATTAATTTCATACCAAATTGAAAAGAGAAGTTTGCCAGTACAAATTGCGATTAAGCCATATTTTCGAGGGTAATCGCAATTATGCTGTTATATGGATGCACACACGCGCGCAAACAAAAACACAGTCACACACCCACAAACACACACACTTTTTTTTGCCACATGACAGAGCGTTGATTGTGACGTAACAACAGCCTTTTGTACCATTATAACACTTCAGTTTGCATTGATTGAAGCAAGCTACAACAGACATAACAACACATAACTTCAACTACTTCAACTTTAACATCCCCCCACCCCCCCGCATCAGATCCTGACAATAATGCAATATGAAGTATAAACGATAAACCGTTAAATATTAAGAGTGTGTGAAAGTTCGACTCCTACCTTGTTTACTTCCCTGACAACCTCTCTAAGGTTTTGTAATCAATCAGAAATATCAAGCAGCTAAAATGCGCCAAACATGCGTAAGTGTGACGAGTGTGTTTTTCATATCACACATTGTACACTGTAATGGATTTACATATGTGTAATTTTAAATCATATATAGGTGTTTTATAATGTCACAATGTTCAAAGAGCAGGAGGTGTCTTATGTGCGACCGTGTGTTGACTTTATTTTTTGTTAAAAGGGAACATTATCACCAGACCTATGTAAGCGTCAATATATACCTTGATGTTGCAGAAAAAAGACCATATATTTTTTTAACCGATTTCAGAACTCTAAATGGGTGAATTTTGGCAAATTAAACGCCTTTCTATTATTCGCTCTCGGAGCGATGACGTCACAACGTGGCGTCACATCGGGAAGCAATCCGCCATTTTCTCAAACACATTACAAACACCGAGTCAAATCAGCTCTGTTATTTTCCGTTTTTTCGACTGTTTTCCGTACCTTGGAGACATCATGCCTCGTCGGTGTGTTGTCGGAGGGTGTAACAACACGAACAGGGACGGATTCAAGTTGCACCAGTGGCCCAAAGATGCGAAAGTGGCAAGAAATTGGACGTTTGTTCCGCACACTTTACCGACGAAAGCTATGCTACGACAGAGATGGCAAGAATGTGTGGATATCCTGCGACACTCAAAGCAGATGCATTTCCAACGATAAAGTCAAAGAAATCTGCCGCCAGACCCCCATTGAATCTGCCGGAGTGTGTGAGCAATTCAGGGACAAAAGACCTCGGTAGAACGGCAAGCAATGGCGGCAGTTTGTTCACGCAGACAAGCGAGCTAAACCCCCTGGATGTCTTGGCTCACACCGTCCCTTATGCCACCGAAGATGATCAAGAGAAGAATATCGACCCTAGCTTCCCTGGCCTGCTGACATCAACTCCAAAACTGGACAGATCAGCTTTCAGGAAAAGATAGCGGATGAGGATATGTCTACAGAATATATTAATTGATGAAAATTGGGCTGTCTGCACTCTCAAAGTGCATGTTGTTGCCAAATGTATTTCATATGCTGTAAACCTAGTTCATAGTTGTTAGTTTCCTTTAATGCCAAACAAACACATACCAATCGTTGGTTAGAAGGTGATCGCCGAATTCGTCCTCGCTTTCTCCCGTGTCGCTGGCTGTCGTGTCGTTTTCGCCGGTTTCGCTTGCATACGGTTCAAACCGATATGGCTCAATAGCTTCAGTTTCTTCTTCAATTTCGTTTTCGCTACCTGCCTCCACACTACAACCATCCGTTTCAATACATGCGTAATCTGTTGAATCGCTTAAGCCGCTGAAATCCGAGTCTGAATCCGAGCTAATGTAGCTATAGCTTGCTGTTCTATGCGCCATGTTTGTTTGTGTTGGCATCACTATGTGACGTCACAGGAAAATGGACGGGTGTATATAACGATGGTTAAAATCAGGCACATTGAAGCTTTTTTTAGGGATATTGCGTGACGGGTAAAATTTTGAAAAAAACTTCGAAAAATAAAATAAGCCACTGGGAACTGATTTTTAATGGTTTTAACCCTTCTGAAATTGTGATAATGTTCCCCTTTAAAAGTAATTTACACCATGAGTAGGGAAAGTTGTTTGGATTGGGTCATATAAATTGATGCTGTGCTCTAGTCACTTTGAAATTAAATTTGTGGTCATTCACCATTGAGTACAAGAGTGCAGCAATATTACTCAAATTCAGTCAACAGGCGACTAAATTTAGACAAAATCACGCCGTGTGTCAATCTTCTTGTAAAACTTGTGATGTCTCGCGGGCCACACTGAAGACTCCGGCGAGCGGCATTTGTAGTTTCTGTAATTTGAACACCCCTGGTCTAGGCAAATATTGGGCAATTATATTTTGACACATAGGCACATGGGTTTAAACAAATTGACTGAGAGTTGGACTATATATATATATATATATATATATATATATATATATATATATACACACACATATATATATATATATATACATACATACATACATACATACATAGACACAATATTTAAAGTTTTGAAATTAAGCAAACACACATCAAACCCTTTACTGCCAGTTTGCAGCAGGCAGTAAAGGGTAAAAACACTTAATGTCCAATCAAATATTACTTTTCTGCAAATTTAGTCATCAAAAGGTTGCTTCTGTGTCCCTGCACTGTACGCAGACCCCATCCACTCTGCTTTGTAACATTGATTTTTCCCGCTGTTAAGTAATCCCTATAATTACCGTAATGACCTGTAACTCACCTAAAAGCGCAGACGCTCTCGCCTCAGAAACCATTGGGATAATGTCATTAATATATGATTTACAGTCATTTACATTGAAAATCCTATTTCCCGCTGCAGCTTCAATGATAAAGGTTTGAAAAAATTATTTCAAAATGTGGGTTGGGCTGGTTTTCTCCAGATCTTGTCTAGGTTTTAATCTATTCCAGTTGTTCATCTATTTCAATCAACAACAACACACTTGTATGCTGACACAAATGTAGCAAATGAACAACATTAAGTACATTATTGTCTTGACCGTTTTAGGTTGATTGTAATATTTGAGGCAGCCTTAGGTAGCGTGTGTGTGTGTGTGTGTGTCTGTGTGTGCGTGTGCGTGTGTGTGTGTGTGTGTGTGTGTGTGTGTGTGTGTGTCTCACCTGCTACCCCTTGTGTCGTACTGTTTCATGTTTTTGATGAAGTGGATCTTCTTGGTGTGTCGAGGCTTAGGAGACCCGCCTGACAGATTACGAGTCCTACAGTAAAATAAATGAACAAAGTTTCAGAATCCAGACCAATTATGAAAATAATTAAGTGCATAGCAAAAATCAACATACAATCAACATGCACATTTTCACTACACTTAATCACCTGACATCATGGTCATTCAAACAAAAATTTTTTTATGTTTTTTTGTATTGCAAATTAATGAAATAATGCAAACGCAACATTGCTGTGTCATTCTTGTCTATGACTAAAAGTGACTGTCTGCTGAAGGTCAACGTGTCACATTTCATCAGGGCGTTAACCTTAAAGATTAAAACAGAACTCAACACAAAATCAGGCCAAAGAGATTGGCTCAATGACATCACAGCCATTATATAACATTCGTGACATCAGCACAACACACAGACACACATACACACACATATGCACTGCATCTGTCACCGTTTTCTATAGCTGGCCAAGAGATTCCGCACCGCATGGCTTTTAAATAACAGTTACTCCTACTGCTAACTTTCTCAGCAGTCACTTCTCTCTTTGAGATATCTAAAACTCTATTTAAGAGGATTCTATCTTTAGCGTTTACTATAACCCTTGTCCATGATGGAATTTTCTCAGACATACTATTTCCACGGAAATCCTCATTCCACAGGATGCTCAGGAATGTTCCACTTAGGTCACTATATAAATTCAAAAAAACATTTATTTTTCTAAGAACGCAAATCATTAGCCCATGCATGAGTGTTTTCATTATACAACTGCAAAATATAATTTACTGTCAGTCAATAATGTTACAAAAGAAAGTAACCAGATCCATCCATCCATCCATCCATTTTCTACTGCTTATTCCCTTTGGGGTCGCGGGGGCCGCTGGAGCCAATCTCAGCTAAAATCGGGCGGAAGGCGGGGTACACCCTGGACAAGTCGCCACCTCATCGCAGGGCCAACACAGATAGACAGACAACATTCACACTCACATTCACACACTAGGGCCAATTTAGTGTTGCCAATCAACCTATCCCCAGATGCATGTCTTTGGAGGTGGGAGTAAGCCGGAGTACCCGTAGGGAACCCACGCAGTCACGGGGAGGACATGCAAACTCCACACAGAAAGATCCAGAGCCCGGGATTGAACTCAGGACTACTTAGGACCTTCGTATTGTGAGGCAGACGCACTAACTCCTCTTCCACCGTGCTGCCAGATATTAACAGTAAATTAGCAAGTAGATTAATAATAGTTTTGATGAAATAATACAACTGGAAATGACCCAATGTTATCGCATTCATCAGCAGCTAAATTAGGAGACTTAGTAACCTGTTTTGAAATGGTTGTACAGTATTATCATTTATCGTTATCGCAGGAGCCTGCAATATATATAGCAATAAAGATTTTAGATCATATCCCTCATTCCTAGTGAGCTACTATCAATTAAATTCAATACCACATTAAGCTTCAACAACCCAGTGTCAAGAACGCAGTCGTACATTCTCTGCTACAGTTACCAGATTACAAGTAATACAAAATCTACTGTCTACTATCTACTACACATCTCCTGTGTGTGTGACACTGTGTGTCAACTATAAGCCCTGTAGCTGCTGACAGAAGCACATTGTATATATGTTATATAATTTCATAGTTGGTTAGAGTAATAAATAAATACAATGTATAAATATAAGTTCATATTTACATTTAATGTGATTAAAAATGTATTTTCTTTGGTAATTTCATGCAAGTATAAGTTAACTTTATTTTTGTTACAAAACTCATGTAAATTGGAGAGGAACATATTTTTTGTTCCGGTTTGGTCACATTGTTGGGGGGACAATTAATATGTGACGGAAAAAAGGGAAGCAGCATGAGACAGCAAATGGAAGAGATTAATGGAGTCTCGGCTTGGAAAGAAACTTTATTCCCTCTGAGTTTGTGAGGCCAATGAGGTATGATTCTTTTTGATATGTATGTGAAATCAATGTGTTTTATGTTATTGGATGTCAGACTAATTGTAAGTTCTGTTTTTTCTTATTTATTAGTTCTGACGGCATTATTTTGGCATTGTGTTGGCATCGTTGTGACGAGGAGAAGGCGTGGCTGAAAATAAATGTCTGTTTGAGAAAAACGAACAACTTGAGCCTTGATTAAGACCTCGGAAGGAGTAACAGTCAGAACTCAGCCTACATCGCGCTGAAGAGAAAGAGAGACGAGAGGGAGCCTGTAGCAGCAGCGGAGCCGTTAACGAGCAGCTGTTTGATGAGTGACATCGCTCTCAATCTTCAAAGGAAAGAAGCCGCATGCACGGAAATCCAGAAGCAATCAGGGTCCAACGGTGCAGCGTGGTTAACTCAACACCAAGTAACACATTTAAAACAAGTTAAATGTGAATGTTGGTTTAACCTGCTAACTTGAAAAGGGACTTTCTAAATGCTAAAAGGGATATCCTGCTGTGGTGCGAAGTAATTATTTAAGTTAAGAAAGTGCTTGTATGATACAAGGTGATTATCATTGCAAAGCTTATCTTAAATTAATTGCTTGTTTTGGTTTTGGCAATTTAAAAGAGCACATCAAGGTATTTAAAAGGCACATTTATAATACATTTTTTGATATTGAAATGTATGTGTGTTTTATAACAAGTGGAAGAAGATAAACTTTAACTAAAAATACTGTCATAATACACAAACTTTATTTTTGAAAGAAAAAGCAAACCCAAACATATCTAAGTTGACAGTTAGCCTACATTTACATTTTTATTCAACTACAGTTAATACATTTTCATCCAAACTTTCAAGTTGGCTAATATTCAAACCAAATTAAGCTAAAACACAAAATCAATAGGCTAACAACATGTCTGACCAAGAACACATTGACACTCGACACGCTGTGGTGTTGCTGCAAGAAGATCCTGGAGAAGTTGCGATCCCAAATCCCCATGAGCCGAGCACAAGTCAAGCAGTGAAAGAAGAGGGCTTAAGGAAAAGTACAAGACCCAGAAAGCTCACTGAGAAAGGCCAAGCGTTTCATGAGGAAATGGTGAGCAAGCTTCAAGCTCGATTCAACGCCAGTTATGAAAAATGGAAATCTACTGCCAAACAAGCAAAAAGAGCACTTGACGCATCTGATATAGCAAGCTTGCACGATCACATTGCTCGTATACAAGAAACTTCTGGTGAAGTCATGCAAGCATATGAAGAACTACGTAGTCATGAAACTCCTGATGGAAACACTCGCCGCAGAGTTGACACATGTGATGCAGTTTCTCAGAAGGTTTTCCAACAAGCACAAGAGAATCTTGCAGCAGAAGAAGATGAGCGAGATCAAGACAAGAGGTCATTTCACTGGAGTGAAACTCGCTCAGCGTTTATTTTAGCATCGTTGCAAAGATCCAAAAACTCAAGTAGTCGACGTTCAAGTCAGCTGTCTGCAAAAAGGCAAGACGCAGCAGCAGAAGTAGCTGCAGCTGAAGCCACTCTGTTGGTCTTAGAAGAAATGGAACGTGGCAAAAGTGAACTCGAAATGCTTGAGAAAGAAATGGAACGAAAGAAGAGGGAACTTGAACGCTTGGAAACGGTAAAGCAAATGAATGCTGCAAAAGCGCGACTGGAAGTGTATGAACAAGAAGGCAACTCAGATGAGGAATTGTCAGATCTTCTGCATGGAAGGAGCACACCAAGAAAGCTACCATCCAAGCCAGTAAGACATTCTGAAGTGAAAATTTAATCTTCAGGTTGCAATCCATATGCACAACCAGTCATACCAAAAGACACCACACGAGGGCAACCTGCAAGCAATAAAACACCAGAAAATGGCATAACAACACTGGCTACAGCCTTGGCAGAGTCCATCAACATTAGCCGTCTACCGGTTCCAGAGCCCGCAGTTTTCAATGGAGATCCCATCAAGTATAAGGACTGGAAAATGTATTTTCAATTACTGATTGAAAGAAAGACCATCCCAGTGGCTGAAAAGATCTACTACCTCCGAAAGTATGTTGGCGGTCCTGTGAGAAAGGCAGTTGAAAGCTACTTTCTGCTCGGAACAGAAATGGCATACCGTACAGCTTGGAACACTCTGGAAGAAAGATATGGTAGTCCATTTGTAATCGCCAAAGCTTTCAGAGATAAGCTCTCAGCATGGCCAAGAATTGGAACCAAGGATAATGTGGAACTAAGAGAGTTCTCAGACTTTCTCAAAGGTTGCGAAGTGGCAATGCTACAGATAAAGAGTCTTCAAATTTTAAATGACTGCTATGAGAACCAGAGAATGCTCAGCAAGCTTCCTGATTGGCTTACGGCAAGATGGAATCGTAAAGTAGTTGAGATTGAAGATCAGTGTGGTTCATTTCCTACATTCAGCCATTTTGTCAACTTTGTAGAAAAGGAAGCCAGGATCGCGTGCAACCCAGTGACATCTCTAAGTGCTCTCAAGGCAAACGATTCAGAGAAAGAGAAAGCGAAAACTCCAATGACTCGGAATGTTGGAGCAAGGACATTGATAAGCAGTACGGAGGAGAAAACCGATACACTGAAGTGTGAATTCTGTGAAAGGTCAAATCACAACATTCTGACATGTCGAAAGTTCATGGAGAAGGAGAACGCTGCAAAGGTGCAATTTGTAAAGGACAAGGGATTGTGTTTTGGTTGTCTTAAATCTGGACACATCTCAAAGAAATGCGAAAAGAGAAGTATCTGCAACACATGTAAGGGGAAACACCCAACATGCTTACATGAAGAACGAGACAAAGAGTCAAGAAAGAATAAGAACATCCAAAGAGAAACAAAGGGGACAAGTGAGTCAAAGGAAACCAAACAAACTAAGGAACCAAGTCAAGAAACACCAAATGAGGCTATCTCAAACCGTGTTATCCAAAGTAACAATACTGACCTCACATCCACAATTGTTCCAGTGTGGTTGTCCACAACAAATAATCCAGAAAAAGAACTATTGCTTTACGCTCTTTTAGGCAGTCAGAGTGACACAACATTTGTTCTGCAAGAAAAAGCAGATGTTTTGGACACAGACAAGAAAGATGTGCAGTTAAAGCTCTCCACACTGTCATCCAAAGACACAGTCGTTCCTAGTCAAAAGCTGACAGATCTACAAGTCAGAGGCTTCTACTCGTCAAAGAGAATCCCACTTCCCATGACATATACAAGAGAGTTTATCCCTGCCAATCTAAGTCACATTCCCACTCCGAACGCAGCAAGAGCATGGCCTCACTTAGAGCACCTCGCTGATGAGATCGCCACTCTAATTGAATGCGATGTTGGTCTGCTAATAGGTTACAACTGTTCACAAGCTCTGGTACCCAGAGAAGTCGTGTCAGGAAGAGACAATGAGCCCTTTGCGCAGAAAACAGATCTTGGCTGGACCATAGTTGGAGGACTTGATCCATGTGTTGACTATGGAGATGCAATTGGATGCAGCCACAGGATTGTTGTCAAGGAAGTGACACCCAATTCACCATCTGATCAGTTGTTGAAGGAAGTGCACTACATTTGTCGCACCCAAGTCAAAGAAGTGATTACACCATTGGATGTGATTAAAGTGCTTGAGTCTGATTTCAACGAAAGAAAAGTGGAAGACTCTCATTTCTCCCAAGAAGACTTGCGGTTCATTTCAATAATGGAAAGAGTAGTGAAAATGCAAGAAGATGGTCATTGTGAACTACCTTTGCCTTTCAAAAAAGACAGACCAAACTTACAGAACAACAAGAAATGTGCAGAACATCGACTCAAGTGTTTGAAGAAAAGATTTGAAAGAGACAAACCGTATCACAAAGACTACATGAAGTTCATGAATGAAACAATAGAGCACGGAGATGCAGAAAAGGTGCCTCCTGAAGAACTGGACAAAGGTCCTGCCTGGTACATTCCACATCATGGGGTGTACCATCCCCAAAAGCCCGGAAAAATAAGAGTGGTCTTTCGATTGTTCGGTGAAGTATGAAGGAGTCTTGTTGAATGATTACCTTTTGACCGGACCAGAATTGACCAACAAGCTGGTGGGGGTCTTGTGCAAATTTTGGAATGGCCCAGGAGCAATCCATTGCTCTATTGTATTCGCGAAGTCCAGAGTAGCATCTACCAAAGTCACTACAGTACCAAGGTTGGAGCTGTCTGCAGCAGTCGTTGCAGTGCGTACAAGTGACATGCTCAATGCAGAGTTGGAGCTGAATGTTGAAGAATTCTTCTGGACAGATTCACAAGTCGTCTTGGGATATGTCAACAATGAGGCAAGACGCTTTCATGTGTTCGTAGCGAACCGCATCCAACGTATCAGAGAGAATACCATCCCCACACAGTGGAAGTATGTTGCATCGGAGGACAATCCTGCAGACCATGCATTGCGTGGACTCAAGGCCAAAGATCTAATCGCCTCAAACTGGTTCAGTGGGCCAAGTCTTCTATGGCAAGAAGAGCTACCCAGTGGAGAGTGCAAGGTGGGAGAACTTGACGCAAGAGACTCAGAAGTACGCAAAGCTGTCATACACCGCACACTCAAGGTGGTTTCTCTGGAAGAACGTTTTGAGAAGTTCTTCAGCTGGTCGAGATTTGTCAAAGCTATTGCAAAGCTCACCAGATTTGTGAAGGAAGACCTATACCTACGCAAGAGATGGCGTAGAGTGCAATATCTCGCCAATGAGTTCTGGCGCAGATGGAGAAAGGAATACTTGTTGAACCTACAGCAAAGACAGAAATGGCAGAAGACAAGAAGGAATGCCAAAGTCAATGATAAAGTGCTCATACAAGATGACACAGCACCCAGAAACGATTGGAAACTCGCTAAGGTCACTGCAGTGTATCCAAGTGAAGATGGATGTGTGCGCAAAGTGCAGCTTCTAATCAGTGACTCTACATTAGTTGACCATGGCACACGACTCAACAAGCAGACACACTTGGACAGACCTATCCACAAGACAGTTACACTGTTTGAAGCAGAATAGACCCACACTAGTCTGAAAAGGGAAAACACATTAGATTTGGTGGGAGTGTAGCTGCTGACAGAAGCACATTGTATATATGTTATATAATTTCATAGTTGGTTAGAGTAAATAAATACAATGTATAAATATAAGTTCATATTTACATTTAATGTGATTAAAAATGTATTTCCTTTGGTAATTTCATGCAAGTATAAGTTAACTTTATTTTTGTTACAAAACTCATGTAAATTGGAGAGGAACATATTTTTTGTTCCGGTTTGGTCACATTGTTGGGGGGACAATTAATATGTGACGGAAAAAAGGGAAGCAGCATGAGACAGCAAATGGAAGAGATTAATGGAGTCTCGGCTTGGAAAGAAACTTTATTCCCTCTGAGTTTGTGAGGCCAAGGAGGTATGATTCTTTTTGATATGTATGTGAAATCAATGTGTTTTATGTTATTGGATGTCAGACTAATTGTAAGTTCTGTTTTTTCTTATTTATTAGTTCTGACGGCATTATTTTGGCATTGTGTTGGCATCGTTGTGACGAGGAGAAGGCGTGGCTGAAAATAAATGTCTGTTTGAGAAAAACGAACAACTTGAGCCTTGATTAAGACCTCGGAGTGAGTAACAAGGCCCTTTTTTCCCCTACAGAAACATTTTCAGCATCCTTCTCATTTACCTGGGTGAATAAAGTTCCCCCTGTGTTTCCACCAAAAACTACCAGGGACGATTTAGTTCTTCAGGAATCTTTCAGCGTTTCTCCTAGCAAGGTGGGACTTTTCGAAGCTACCCTGAACCTTTTCGGGGGCGGGCTATGCTGTCAAACGCTGATTGGTTGAACACCGTTGGGGGTGTTCTTAAAACTTATTGTTCAAACAGACGACCGCCATTGCGGAGTATGGGAGGACAACTTGTTTATGTGTTATTTCTTGTGTATTTCTATTACAACAAACTTGACGAGCGAGAGATAGAAAAATGAAAAGGTATTTCAACATGCACCAACTATTGTGAGGTATCTGTGTGGTGAAAAACGCTGATAAGTGGAACTATCTTACAGTGTTTTTATTTAGTTGTAGTCTTTAAACTCTATCTATGCAGTTTATTGTTGTTTATTATTTTTACAAACCTCATTTCGATACGCAAAACTACGAGAAGTGGGTGGGCTCTTTTAAACGTATTTATGGAGGAGTATGAAGCCGGACGCAAAGAAACGAGCTGCTTACTATTCTGACTTTGTTGAATAAATGTGAAATAAAGGAGGCAGTACACAAGTGGAACGAATGGCATTAATTATTAACTATTTATTTTATTATATGCTGTAAAAGTAGTCCGTGATACTCAATTTTTGTGGTTATTAGCCTTAACTCGATTCAACTGAATGCTAATGCTAACAAAACGCTAAAGCCAATGTGTTTGTGTTGTCGATGTCAGATAAACACTGACATTTATTCTTTATATATTGTCATTTACAGCTGAAATAGAGCACAAGGAACTGCTTGACCCTCATGAATTCATAATTTACTGAGAGGACGACTTTCTGACAATTGGTTATTACGGACAAAAGCCTGACTTTTTATGAACAATTTGGTACTTATTTATTTTATTTAAATCATATCGTTTTGTATATTATTGCTTTGCATTTAATGTACTTACTTTTTAGTAAAAAACTGTGACCTAATATTGTCCGTTTATTTACATGGTATCAGTTTAGAAATATACTAAACCAGTTTTCCATATGTCATCAGCCTGATTTGTATAAACTTCCTTGAACTGTGAAATGCGGTGGAAACACAAACCACACACTTCTACAGGAACCAATAGTTCCAGAAATGTTGATGGAAAAGGGCCTATAGACAAAATATTTGACTTCTTGTAGTTTGAGTACATTGAATTGGGTATCTTTTAGTTAATAAGGTTTTGGGTTTAACACAACTGCAAGCAAATTTGCAAAGTTTGTTGAAAAGAGCCTACAATAAATTGTAAGGATGTTACATTTGACATCATCAACACAGTCCACCTTGTTACGGTGTCAGTGAGGTGATTTGGTGTCTGTATACTACTGAGAACCATTAAAATCTACTATATCACAGACCAAGAATCATGCAGATATTCACATAAGTCTGGTTTGACTCTGGGAGTCATAAACAACAACACATGTCAGAATGTGTGCTAGTTTCAGTCTAAATCTGTCCCTGTATCAGAGCAGCAGATCTGTAGCCACATTCTAATCAGCATGACAGACAGCCCTCTACCATGAGAACGCTTTTATTTCTCCAGAATGTTGTGGAAAGTTCTGTGGGAATGGAAACATCTCTGGGGCTTTTACTGAGGAGGTGGGTGGTTGTTTAGATAAGGACACAAACTGAAAACATGTAGACAAATATCTAGGGTTGCATGATATATATTTTTTTCAAGTCCATACCATTAACTTCCTGCTTCTCAAGACCGATATCGATAACTAATTAATATATATTTATTTTTTATTTAGATGTAGTTTTTGCATACCGACAGACAAGAAAGACTTAAACAAAGGTGGATGTGAAAAACTGTACTTGTAGATTTGTCCTAATCAAATCTCACTATTATGGTAGGGCAAACAACACACGCCCATAAATCAGTAGTAAATTTACTGATCTAATCTGATTTCTTGCCCACAAGTGACACAGATCAGATTTTTTTCCAGCCTAAATGCTCCAAAGTGATTCAAATCTGATCTGTTCACCTCAGATTCAAGCAACATCAGGATGTAGTTCAAATCCGATTGGAATCTGATCTAAATCAATTCAGTCTAAACGCAATGCGACCTGAATGCAACCCGTATGTGAGTTTTTCGTCAGCTTTGGGCAAGCTACGTCATTCCTGTGCACGGGCAAAGACACCACCCACCAGCGGAAGTGGATACTTTATCAAAACAGCCGGTTTTGGTGAGCAAAGTCTATTTTTGACAACCAAATTTTCGTTGCCTCCCAAATATATTATACTATATACATCTATTTATATACTATATTACTTTAATTTATTTTCACGTATAAAAAACAAAACACTCATTTTAGACCAGGGGTCCCCAACCACCGTGCCGCAGTACCAATTGGTCCACGGACCGGTACCGGGCCGCACAAGAAATTAAAATAAATATATATATATATTTTTTTTTTTTTTTTTTAATTAAATCAACATAAAAAAACACAATATATACATTATATAACAATATAGATCAATACAGTCTGCAGGGATACAGTCTGTAAGCACACATGATTGTATTTTTTATGACAAAAAAAATTTAAAAAAAATAAAATACTATACCCCCCCAAGATACAGAATTTGAGTTTTAAAAACACCACAATCTGGGTCACTGCTTGTCGTTTGCCAAAGCAATGGTTAGAAGCACTGATGTATACAAGTAATGAGAGAGCTTGAATGCTGCACTCTCGCTCAAACTTGTGAGCTTTAGCATACAAACCATCTCAACATCTTACTCATTTCTTTACCTGTGTGAAGTTGGCCCCTCACAAAAAAACTCAGTTGAAATAGTCTCATTCGTTTGTGCGACATTTGTGCTGGTTTGTGCAGTTGAAATGGTGGTTTGTGCTGTTTTCGTTTCTGAGTTTTTACAGATTCAGAGGGATAATCAGCCCCCTACCTTGTCAAAACCTCCCCAAACCAGTCTCAATAATTTGTGCTGGTTTGTGCAGTTGAAATGGTTGTTTGTCCTGTTATTAGTTTCTTTTATAGGTTGATCAAACGTCAGACAGCCCCCCGCCTCCTCTCCGTTCTCCAAATGAAGTCCAAATTATGCCAAAATAGTCTCATTCGTTTGTGCTTCAATCATTTTTTGTCTAACTATGATAGTTTTTAAGTTAAAGGTGTATGTTTTTTATGTTATTAAAGTGTATCTAACGTGTTATTATTCATAAACAGTCCCCAACTATGTCGAAATCTCCATATACTTGTCTCATTTGTGTGTGCTGGTTAGTGCTACAAAAATGTTTTCCTTAACTATTATAGTGTTTAAGGTATTAACATTTTATGATGCTAAACCTTTTCTCTTCCAAACATATTGCTGGGTATTGTGGCCAAACAGCTAAATTTTTGTTTCATCTGACATCACATGGACAAAGATAGGACCTTCTGGAGGAAAGTTCTGTGGTCGGATAAAACAAAAAATTTGCTGTTTGGCCACAATACCCAGCAATATGTATAGAGGAGAAAAGGTGAGGCCTTTAATTCCAGGAACACCATTTCTACCGTCAAGCATGGTGGTGGTAGTATTATGCTCTGGGCCTGTTTTGCTGCCAATGAAACTGGTGCTTTACAGAGAGTAAATGGGACAAGGAAAAAGGACGATTACCTCCAAATTCTTCAGGACAACCTAAACTCATCAGCCCGGAGGTTGGGTCTTGGGCGCAGTTGGGTGTTCGAACAGGACAATGACCCCCAAACACACGTCAAAAGTGGTAAAGGAATGGCTAAATCAGGCTAGAATTAAGGTTTTAGAATGGCCTTCCCAAAGTCCTGACTTAAACGTGTGGAAAATGCTGAAGAAACAAGTCCATGTCAGAAAACCAACACATTTAGCTGAACTGCACCAATTTCGTCAAGAGGAGTGGTCAAACATTCAACCAGGCGCTTGCCAGAAGCTTGTGGATGGCTACCAAAAGTGCCTTATTGTAGTGAAACTTGCCAAGGGACATGTAACCAAATATTAACATTACTGTATGTATACTTTTGACCCAGCACATTTTCAGTAGACCCATAACAAATTCATAAAAGAACCAAATTTCATGAACGTTTTTTGTGACAAACAAGTATGTGCTCCAATCACTCTATCACAAAAAAATAAGAGTTGTAGAAATTATTGGAAACTCAAGACAGCCATGACATTATGTTCTTTACAAGTGTATGTAAACTTTTGATCGCGACTGTATGTAGCATTTGGCTAATATCAAGTGATCAACACTAGAACATGTGTGCTGTGTTTAGGTTAGGTTACTTTATTACAATATAAAGATACACTTGTTTTGCAGGCAGTGAGATCAGGACATCATGAATATACAGGAAAAAATTACATCCCAGACGCGCCATAAAAAGATCTACATCATTTACAAGTAAGTTTTGGTGTATATATAAAAACAAACTACAGTAATACTTTCAACAAAAACTTTTTAATGAATGTGTACACAATGTTCCTGTTTTAACCATGATTTTTTTTCACATATACAATAATCTGGTTAATACAGGAATATTTTGTTTAATGTGCCTTAAATTCATCTTTGAAAAGTAGAATGAGCAAATACATTTATTAACACCAGCACACTACCAGCAGCAAACACATTCAAAACCCAGATTGATGGTTATGAGTGAAATATTTCATCAATGCTATTCTAATGTGGGATGCTTCACAATTATTTTATCGTCAGATATAGAAATAAAAATAAATATATTAGCTTGTAAATAGTAAACACTGGCTTGAGTGGTGCAATGTTGTGCCGACGTCCAGAAAAACGTAACAAAAAAGGTGACATCATAACTGCATTGTGAATTTTAACTACACAACCAGCAGCAACAAATTCAGCATGTTTGTGTCCGCCATTGTTCATAAGGAATATGCTGAAGTTTGCGTGCTAATTTTCTATTATTTTCCAATCGGAGGCGTAACCACTGTGACGTAATGACACGGCTGCGGAGGGCGATGGAAAATGGTGTGGAACTTCACGGCCAACACGGGTTCAAATCCGACTCTGAACTTAATTTACTACAGCACCAAATTTCACATCTGTGGAAAAGAGGTATTTTTAATTTGTGTATTTAGTTTTCTGTTTGCTGTCTCATCTTTATCTGGTCGTCAAATGTCCTTTGTGGCAAATGTCACTCCAATGTAGTGTTAGCATTTGTGCTAAGTAATTCGGTTTGTTTTGTTTGCTTTGGACAGTTCTACTTTCAGTGTTATGTTTTGTACTTTAGGATTGTACTTTTCTTAAGACATTTGGAATAAAACTCTGAAAAGCACTCCATTGTTGCTTCGATCTTGCTTCTTTGAAATTGGACCAACCTCGCCACATCTTGATTGTGACAAATTTAAGTCAAGGTTAAGGTGGACAGCTGTTGACACCATGGACACAAAATTAAACCGTGTTACAGAAAAGATATTTCAATACAACAATAAAATTACAATAATAACAATACTGTCTAGACATTCCTGGAAATGTGTAATATTTTCAATTTTTAAGTGTGTGTGCGCAGAGTGTGCATGTGTGTATGTGCGTGTTTGAGAGAGAGAATGAGAAAGAGAGAGAGAAGGATCAGAGTCTTATTTAAATACCCTCAAACTAAATCCTTACCACACATACTTACTGGCCAACCACCAATCATAGATTAAATGTCCTGTTGCTAAAATCCTCTAACCAAACACACATACGCACAGGCGTTCACCCAGGAGGCATGTTGTCTGTTTTATGTCACCTCAGGCCTTCACTCTAAATATATTTGTGGAAGTAAAATGGAAACCACAATATTGTTTACACCTGCATAATCTAAACAGGTCAAAAATGTACTATGTAAAATAATAATGCACACTAATATAGATGCCTTAATTCAACAATACGTTTGTTGTTTGGTGGTGATGATGATGTCGAAATGCACCTGCATCACACTTGAGGTTTTTTTTTCATGTTGCTAAATAAAACCAAATAGGAGACAGAAGGATGATCTGGTTTAGAGAAGATTAGTAGAGAATTGCAGCCGTGAAGGGACCTCTGACTTACAGTATATGGCATTGCTATCCAATTCAGTGTGTGTTTGTGTGTGTGTTTTAATGTGTGTTTGTGTGTGTGTTTACGTGCGTGTGTGTGTGTGTGTGCGTGTGTGTTTGCGTGCGTGCGTGCTTATGTTCGCGTGTGTGTTTGTGAGTACATGAAGAGTGGGGAATTCCATTTTGTTTTCACTGGAGGGGTATGCATGTTTAGACACACCAAGACATGCAGATGATGTCAGCCTGATTCCATCCTCTAAGTTACTTCTCTTTGTTACTGTATATAAGTGTGTTGTCAGAAGGGTGTGCTTAACCCGATTAGCCATACATTTTTCGATCCACACAACACATGCATTACTAGCTCCAACATAGACTTTGTGCATATATATATATATATATATATATATATATATATATATATATTTGTTTGTTTCACTGTGTGCATGTGTTCATAACTGCATGACATGTCACCCTGTGTCTATCTGCTTGACCTTTCTTGTCACTCATTGTTGTCATGATACTGCAATTTCTAACACGTACCAAAAAGGAGAAAATACTGTGTCACTGATACAGGAAACCAGACATATATAGATAAACATCTTATGTTTTAAGATAAACATATCTTCATGGACAAAAAATGTCATATTGTACTATCAGTCAGATAACTTAAAACAAGTTGAAGCAACTTTGTGTACAGTGACATTTAAAAAATGTAAGAATCATTTTGTGTAGTCACCAAAGAACAAGCAAAAAATGGACTTGAACGTCTGGAAAGAAAGCAGACAATAAATGTAGGTCACCATTACAATAATTGCACAAATCAGGAACAGCTTTGACAAACAAAACATTTTCCAGAGAAGGCGTGGAGCTTTGAGTCAAAACATAATTTATTAACAACTCAACTTTTCTTTAGACTCTACACTAGCTACAATAATTTTCAAAAGTTAGAAAACCTCCAGTTGCTGAGCTAATATAACATATACATTAATTTAGGACTATATCTCATGTACTGTTCAAACATAATAGCATATTATCAATGCATTACCAAGATACCACGGACATGCTCCCTAATGACTATAAGCATAGAAATGACATTGGAGCAATCTGAATGGCTTTACTAAGTGCTCTGATACCATTACACCTTTGCCTTGCCGTTACGTTTATATCACAGCTAAGAACATTGAATACATGACAGTTAATACAGGTATGTAATCTCCTACAATTAGTTGGGTCATCTAAGACAGTGGTTCTCAAATGGGGGTACGCGTACCCCTGGGGGTACTTGAAGGTATGCCAAGGGGTACGTGAGATTTTTTTTAAATATTCTAAAAATAGCAACAATTCAAAAATCCTTTATAAATATATTTATTGAATAATACTTCAACAAAATATGAATGTAAGTTCATAAACTGAACATCAAATCAAGTAGGCTATTCCCTTCATTACCATAAACCCAGAGTTTCCCCCGTGCCATGATGGTTTGACCCTCACTAAAATGTCTGTCAAAAAGAACTGTGAAAAGAAATGCAACAATGCGATATTCAGTGTTGACAGCTAGATTTTTTGTGGACATGTTCCATAAATATTGATGTTAAAGATTTCTTTTTTTGTGAAGAAATGTTTAGAATTAAGTTCATGAATCCAGATGGATCTCTATTACAATCCCCAAAGAGGCCACTTTAAGTTGATGATTACTTCTATGTGTAGAAATCTTTATTTATAATTGAATCACTTGTTTATTTTTCAACAAGTTTTTAGTTATTTGTATATCTTTTTTTCCAAATAGTTCAAGAAAGACCACTACAAATTAGCAATATTTTGCACTGTTATACAATTTAATAAATCAGAAACTGATGACATAGTGCTGTATTTTACTTCTGTATCTCTTTTTTTCAACCAAAAATGCTTTGAAAAAAGGTTGAGAACCACTGATCTAAGACATTTCCGTGACCGTGGAGAGGAAAAGTCAGTTTCTCAATACATTTGTCATCTAGGAGGGTTACTAAAAAAATTTGGCCGGGGTGTATTTTTCAAAATGGTGGGCAAACTTCGTGAGAGCCCAAAATCCAAGGTGGCCGCCATGGAAATTAACTTTCAGTTCAGTTTCAGTTTATTTCGACATGCATACGATACAATGTAATGCATCACACAGTCCTTGTTGTTTCACATAGGGCTGCAAAACTAATCAATTAAATCGATTAAAATCGATTATAAAAAATAGTTGGCGATTAATTTAGTCATCGATTCGTTGGATCTATGCTATGTGCATGCGCTGTGGCTACGTCTCATGAGTTGGCAGTAAACAGTAAGCCAGCCAATGACGTGTCATGTGCAGCTCACGTAACGACGCCGTCTCCTTTGCCTGGAAACATTCGAAAAATGGCGGAGGAAAGCAGTAACAATGGTTCAGCGGAGAAAAGTGTACGACCTAAGTCGTCAAAAGTGTGGGAACACTTCACTTTAAAGACTTCAAAGAAGACAGTTTCCTACATAATGTGCAGCACGGATGAAGGGAAGACCTCACGGTATATAACTTTTTAAGTCCACAGTCCGAGTATATTGATCCCTTGTGTCCGTCTTTGTGTGTTTTTAGTCTTTTGTTAACGAGGAGATTTTTTTTTTAAGGAAGTGCAGCAGCAACTCTTGTGTATTAACTTTCAGAGTGTTAGGAACTTTTTGGATAGTGCGATGACTTCATTTTCTGTGTTGTTACCGCACGGTTACCAATTTCGAAATACACGTAGCGGACTGAAATATCTCAGGTTCGTTTCATAATGGATCAATGTAGCCAGGCCCGATAAAGCTATTTAAATCTATTTAGATTTGAGTGACACTTTAGTATAACTAAACGTTATGAAGGTGCTGGAATATTTCATGCTATTATTCAGAGGCAGCCTAAAATGAATCCTTTATTATTCACAACAGAAACATGTACAATATCTGATCTGATGAGTTACATTTCTGTGTTATTATTGGTGTATGCTGCAACCCCAATGTCCATTTATTACATTTAGCTTTTTTTTCTTTTTAATGTGGTGGCGTATTTGCCTTTTACATCAGAAATTATTAATTAAATCAACTAGGTATGTATTAAATTACATGTAAATGATGCTACTATGTATGTTCATTACATGGTTTCTCTCATTTCAGAAAGAAACAACCCAGCATTAGTGACTTGGTACAAAGGAAGGTCTGCACACCACAGCAAGCGGCTGCATTTACTGATGCTATCCTGAATATGTTGGTAACTGACATGAGGCCACTATCAATGGTGGAGGATGAAGGTTTTAGACAAATTATTTACGTCCTCAACCCTGGTTACACTCTTCCCTCGAGGACCCATTTTACCAACATGATGGAGAGGAAGTACAAGCAGACATTCCAAGCAGAAAAGTTGCTCTCACTACTGATGTGTGGACAAGTGTAGCCACGGAAGCCCACCTTGGCAATACATGCCATTACATTGGAGACAATTGGAACATGAAGTCAATCTGCCTTACGACCATGCCACTAGAGGAAAGATATTCAGCATCCAACATTGCAGAATGGTTGGAATAGGTAGTAGCCAGGTTTGAAATTCCCCCAAGCAAAATGATTGCTATTGTGCATGACAATGGTGCACTTTATAAAAAAACATTTTTGTAACACTTGCCTTGTTTTATTTGGCAAGTTGAAAGAACATGGTGCCAGTATGCTGTTTTTTTCAATAAAATACTGGAAAGGATAGAAATGTAGTTTGTCTCTTTTATCCGATTATTAATCGAAGTAATAATCGACAGATTAATCGATTATCAAATTAGTTGTTAGTTACAGCCCTAGTTTCATTACAGCACGCCCGAAAAGAAGTAGGAAGAAGCAGAGCTTATTTACTCCTACTCCTTTTCATACCACAGCAATTTTATCCAATTTCCTTGTTCTCTGTAACAGAACAATGAACAAATAAATAATATACCATAGTAAACATACAAATATTAAATACATAAATAATCTTTGTCTCAATAAAAAAAAAGGGAAAAAAAAAAAAAAAAGAGTTCAAGATGTTTTGAATGGTTTGACCTACAATGATGCACAATACATGATTTCATTGCTTATTTTGGTCAAGGAATACATATTGGGTGGTTATGTAATGATATGACCTATTTTTGAACTTCCAATCCAAGATGAATGCCAGTTTTTGTATTTTTTATTTATTTATTTATTTATTTAAATCGACCAGAGTCTTAATATTGGGCTCTAATGAAAGCTCTACTTAGGATGAATTGAGTTATGAACACAGGGGATGCTTTGAAATCCAAAATAGGTCATATCATTACATAACCACCAATTATATATTCCTTGACCAAAATAAGCTCTGAAATCATGTATTCATCATTGTAGGTCAAACAATTCAAAAGTTAATTTCCATGGCGGCTATCTTGAATTTTGGGCTCTCACGAAGTTTGCCCACCATTTTGAAAAATACACCCAGGCCCAATTTTTTTGTAACCTTCCTAGATGACAAATGTATTGAGAAACGGACCATTCCTCTCCCCGGTCACGGAAATGTCTTATATGACCCAACTAAATTATAATGCTTTCAACTAAAACAAAATAAATAAAAAAAGGGTGACTGAAACAGGCGTATCTTATGTGTGATGGAAGCAAGAAACGATTGCAACCTTGTTCATACTGCAGTTGGCCATTAGAGCAGTTTTATCAGAACTTTGATGAGAACAATAAGAATCCCATGAGTAGGGCATTGCGGAATCTTAAACAGAATCACGGAATTGTCCAATTGAAACAAAATCGACTGTTAAACGCGGAATATCGCAAAGATTGACAAATAGACAGAAATGCTGTCATCGTGAGGAGAAGTAACTTGTGTCTGGGAAAATCATGTGTCTGGGACCACTCATTTATCCCCGAAACACTCAACCCTCCCCTCCCAAACTAAGCAATGTTGAAACGGCTACTTGAAACGCCGGCTAAGTCTGCCAACAAACTTCAAAGCTAATGCTAGCCAGGACAACCTATACTCCCGCAACCGTCTCAATTGCTTGTGTTGTTGTGGACGCGACCGCCGATAACAGTTCAATGAACAGAGAGGACGACAGCTGTAACCTGAGAGGCGCTCTTTTTATTTCAAAACAGTGTGGAGTCATCTCTACACTCAAAGACATAGCAGCCGTTAAGCGCCCTTAAGAACAGCAGCGCATTACAGTGCTGACTGCGCTAACAAATTAAAGGTTTCAAAAAAGTACCTTATATAAAGGCACTTTGTACTTAAAGCACTCTTTGTAGGGATATTTCGATCAAATTTTATGCTGCCGATTCCGATACCATCATCCATGAGTGAGTTTGACTGATACCAATACAGATACCAATCACGTGTATTAACTGTAACATTTTCAATTAATCTATGGTTAGTGCTTTTGACAGTTTAACAATATCAACACAATATTCAAAGTAGTTCCTTATTCTCCTCCTCTGTGTGTAATATGTTCGGCCTCGTCCTCTGGTGATTGTACTTAATATTGATATTTAAGAGATTAAGAAATGCAGTTTATTTTCCATAATGGAGGTGATTGTTATTAGCTTAGAGGAGCGTCTCAACACAGTGTATGGAGACACATATTTAGCTGCTAGCTGCTGGTAAGCCGGGGGACTAAAAATAAATGCAGTGTCAGTCAGAGGGGATTGGCAATAAAATGCATTAATTAATTAATTAGCAATGCCGATCAAATCGGTGGCCAATCTATCGGACCATCCCTAACTCATTGGTACATTTATGTTACAAAATGATAATGCTTTGACCTAAAACACTGGTTAAAATTGTCCAATGACGGATTGCACCAATAAATGTAAGGATTTTTGCATTTAAATAATGTATATTGGATAACATTTTAGATTTTACACAAAAAGCACATATTCTATGGTGGTAAAATAAACATAATCCTGAAAAAGTTTAACAGAAAACACGGAATTTGGAATAGATTTCATAAGCTCCAACACCAACATAAGTACTGCAATACTTCAACACAGTGGCCAAGAAAATCCATAAATGAAACAAACAACAGTTGATTCAGAATGATCAACCATCAATTAAAAGTTAAAAGTTAAAGTACCAATGATTGTCACACACACACTAGGTGTGGCGAAATTATTCTCTGCATTTGACAATCAATCATTATGTAACGTCCATCCTAACTGTTGTGTGAAACCATAAATCTAATGAGAATGTGAAATCAGATGTGAAATATTGGTCAAACATAGAACTTTGCTGAAACAATGGCAGTGACAATGCTAATTGTACCATTTCCAACTGAATACAAAAGCCAGAAGTTCATGGCTTTATGTACAA
Source organism: Nerophis lumbriciformis (assembly GCF_033978685.3). Taxonomy (NCBI): domain Eukaryota; kingdom Metazoa; phylum Chordata; class Actinopteri; order Syngnathiformes; family Syngnathidae; genus Nerophis; species Nerophis lumbriciformis. Next base: position 42,608,893 of record NC_084548.2, on the reverse strand, counting down.
GGTGAAAGTGACAAAAGACTATTTGGGGCAGTGTGCTTAAAATAAGTCAAAAGGCTAAAGGGGAGGCTTCGCTCACATGTTAGCTGAATGGGAGGCCTCTTACAAACAGAGCATGACTGATGATTGTAGTGTATCTGTCGACAGCAAACTTGTGTCAAACCAGGAAGTGTGTAGGTGAGGAAAGACGTCTGTTTTTTAATTCAGCCAGCTGGCAGTCAGCACAGGAAACTCAGCAGCTCATTTACAACACTCTCCACTCTATTGTGTTGGCACCCAGAAAAAGTCAGATTTTATGTATCACTTTACCATACATTATAGTGTGTTCTTAAGTAATGTTGAAAAAGTGTAGCCCATTATTATAACCCAAAACTAAAAGTTTCATCCTACATCATCAGGCACGGTACATGTTTACTTACATGTGTGAAAAACAGATAACAGCTTTTGGAGCTTTTAGCCATTTGATTGATGAGCTGGTATTCGAGGCTAATTTTCAGATATGTGTGTTATGCATAAATAGGTTAAGCGGTGTTTAGTGCCACAGGGTTGATTCGCTGCCAAAATGGTGACAAAACTGATCCATCAGCTCTCGCACTGGGACAGCACATATGAGCCAACCACTGCACGTGCACACATCCTTACATGGAGAAAACATTCACTTATCCTCTGATTCTCATATCTTGTTCTTACTGTTGTGTGTTTGCATTTGCACTATTTGAGTCCGCTAAGAAAATGCAAATATTTTTGCACTCGTGGGCCACGAAACATTGTTTGTCTCCACGCTGTCTGTGTGGTTTTTACCCGCCCCTAGGTTCACTTCCCCTCTACAGACCCATTATTTTACAAGTCATTGTGGTTCGTTGACAGCCTGTCAACAAAACATCAACAGGATTTGAGTTGGCAGAGGTTTCTGAATTCTTAGAAATGACAGGACACCATACATGTTGTTGGATGTATTTAAACAACAAAGCAATAAATACTTGTTTGAGACATATTAGGTGAAATAATGTGCATGAAGAAAATCTAATTGAGAAACAAAAGAATGTCTGCAATCGCAGTTAACAATGTGACTGGCAGCAGAAAATAATAAAACAAATAAATGATAACAAATTGCTAGTGTGGAGTGTTTGCCCACCTTTCTAAACTTGAACAAGCCATGTGTACATTCCATCATCTTCCTTTATTGTTATTATAAATTTATACTACGAAGTTTCTCCAAGAATCACACCTCGCAACTTAGTCTAATATACGCAACTTCCTCATACATTTTGGCCATTCAGCTTAACTTATTGCTAACTGAATTTGTCTTTGAGTGGCGTTTAAACCCGCATGTCAACTGTCTAATGTTGTTATCATCAGTCATAAACAATTGAGAACAGAGAAATGGATATTGGAACAGTGTAGGTCTGACTTGGTAGGATATGGACAGCAAGTAGTGAGCAGTGAGAGAGAGAGAGAGAGAGAGAGAGAGAGAGAGAGAGAGAGAGAGAGAGAGAGAGAGAGAGAGAGAGAGAGAGAGAGAGAGAGAGAGAGAGAGAGAGAGAGAGAGAGACTCTCATTTAACAACAAACATTTGCACTATAGATCGCTCTCAACTGTTCACAGATGCTCTTAATGTGCATTGGTAACTGTATTGGAACATAAATTAATGTTTAAGATGAAAAACACATTTTTAAGCGTGAAATAAACATGGAAAATGTCAACAAATGGTGTACAACAGAGCTCTTTGGTGCTGTTTCATTCTATAGTTATGATTAATTATTAGTATTATTTGTTATAATAAATAAAACAGAACAGTAATTTGAAAATATGGTCTGATTATGTGCTTTTACTGTCATTTGGCGTCTACTTTTAGGTGTGTGTATATAATTAGTAAATCAATAGTCTTTTTTTTCCCTCTCTTTTTTTTTATCTTGTGCTTTTTGAGCTTAAGGTTACAAGTAACACTTAAACTAATAACAAATCCATAAGAGCACAAGTTGGTTCAATGTTATTGAACAAAAAATAAGCCTCAAAACATTGCAACACTTTAGCAACTTTTTGAAATTCAGGCATTTTAGAATTTACAATCACAAAAAAAAAAAAAAAAAATCCTGGAGGGAATTGTTAAGTAAGCCATATTGTACTGAACAGCCTGTACAGAAACATTGAATGATTGCATAGCTAATTTGAATAAGAGATAAGTATTTCTAACATCACCAATATTCAACCGAGCAGAGTAACAGATTTTTTGTTTAGTTATTGTGTGCTATTGACTTTGTTTTGCTCAAATAATTGCATGTAATAAAAGGAAATGAGGAACTTGTTTAAACATTGTGTTGATATTGTTACAGTGTCAATTAACTCACCATAAAAACATTTTTAAAATTACAGTTAATGGATGTGATCAGTATCAGATGATTTCACTCATATATGATCAGAATCGGCACCATAAAACCCTAATGGCAACAAAATATTTTTTTATGAAATAAAAAAATTTAAAAAGTCTAACTTTTGTGAACGTGTAGTCTTGCGGAATGAATGGTCATTACATTTGTATTCGAGTTTATAGGATTTACATTTATATAATGGTTGAAAATAGCCCTTAAAGAAAATCATAGTAAATGTTTTACCCTGCCCCCGAAAGGACACCTATTATGCAAAACCAACTTTTTTTTACCTATTGGTACCTGTTTTTGTGTATCAGCATTAGTTCCAAAAAGTTGAAATCAAACCATTAAGGCATTGCGAAGATATTTCTACTTCCTCCAAATGAGCCGTTTGAAATTTGCCCTGTTTGTAACGTTTTTCCCTTTGATGACATTAGCGGATACCTCCATATAAAAGGTAGAGATTTACCTGAAGAGCTTTGCGCGAGTCAGCCACTGTAATCCGACAATGTAGTCGATAAGTACCTTATTTTTCTGGATCCTCTTGTTGTGGGGCAGACTGGCTAATACAAGCGCATGAATCCTCCGCTAATGCCCTTTCTAATACAAAGTAACATATATTTCTAACTTATCCTAAAGAGACGGTCAAAAAGCGGTTTGAGGAAGGTCTGTAAAACATAATCTTTGCAACATTTTGTGCAAAGAACCACCATTACATGTTATGTAGAGTAGACCACAAGGAAATGTTTTAAAAATTAAAAATTAATTATAATAATGACCCCTTTAAAAGAAGCGAAACCGAGAATCATTGGGAACCGGAATCATTGGGAACCGGAATCGAAACCAGATTTATCCAACCCTACTCAAAAAAACAGAGTATGAATTTAAGCTTTTTTCTAATCAAATAAACCAATTTAATTAATTCATCGTTGCAGCTCGAGATTCTGCTTTTCTTGCTGTTACAACATATCTGTGTACAGTTTGCATGTTGGGGCGGTCCCCTCTGGAGGTGGGAGGGGGGGATGGACGCTGCGATGCCAATGGGGGGGGTGCATGTGACCTCAGGAAACATGCTTTTTTTTGCCATACCTGAATATGACTAAGCGTATGTAGCACTTGGCTTCACTGTAACAACGGTGGGAGAAAAGGAAATACCAGTGTGTTGTTTCCTTTAATGTTAATAAGCCTAGGTGAATATGAGTGTGACTGCTTGTTTGTATGTCCTGTGATTGAATGGGGACCAAGCCAAAAACCTCTCACCTGGGTTTGTCAATGCTAACCATACTTAAAACAGAAATATTTGTTTCGTATTGTGCCTAAAAGGACCACACTTTGTTTCTTATTTTCATAAGATTTAAAAACAGTTACTAAACGGTCAATTCAAGAATGACAGGCTGCGATTAAATTACATTTTATGGCAGACTTATTCCCAATCCTAACCTGCTCTGTCCCCACTGGAAGAATATAATGGCAAAATTCACCCACACCCCAATTGTAGCATATAAGGGTGTAACGATTCGTTTTAACAACGATTCAAATCATAAGTTGAGATTTTCAGGGACGATATTAGTTTATTTAGAACGATATGACCGGATTCAGTAACTTTAACCAAAAACTGTGAAATAAATACTGGACACTGCAGGTGAAGTTTCCTATATTCCCATTATTTCTTGTAGGGAATTAAGTATGAATGAATTACGGATAAAAACAAGCAAGTAAACAACAATTAATGACCAATGTATTCACATACATACTCGCATCACATCACATTCGGCCTCCTATAACGTCATCATTGCGCCAACACAGACATGACAAGTCAACAAATATTCAAACGGTTACACCACTCTCAGCAAGTGAAACCAACTCTTATTTTGTGCTTTTCTGCTCCATGAACGCTGCTTTGCCTGGGCAGTCGACGTGTGTGAATTCCCATGGTGCCATAGGTGGTTGGACAGATTTGTCAGTTGCCATTGTATTTTACATATTCAACAAACAGTGAACAACTTATTAAGAACATCTTTGTCTTTGCAAAAGACTGTTTCCACAAACCGGATCACAATGGTGGCTTGTTCATTTTCTTCCAGTATGCGCCGAAGTGTTTTGATGGCGTGTGGGAATGACGTCACAGACAGAGGACAGATCTGCATAACGTTTAGAGTTTTTATTTAAATGATTTATTTAAAAGTGCTAAAAACAACTTTATATAGAGTCTGCCATTCTTAAAGCCAATGTTTTATTTTCTACTATCGATAAAATATATTAATTACTTTTTAAAATTGTTAGAATGATATAGGTCTTCTGGAAGGCCAACTAGTAAAGTAGTAAACTCGTAAATATTAGGAATATAAATTGATCTATGGATCAATCGTTATGCCACCGGGGCTGGAAGATTCTCTCGAGGACCCACTCTTCCTTGACCACTTGGGCTGGGTCCTTGGAAGGATGCAGCCGATAAATTGACACACAGCTAACCTGTTTCAGTATGATGCATACTACCAGTACTACGCTCCAACTGCTTCACCAAGTTAGCCACATCCTTTCAAGTCTTTAATGATTTATTTTTTATTTTTTTATTTATTTCATCCCCTTCCTTCTCAGCACTGTCATTCACACTCACTCACTTCCTTCCTATGCTTGAAAAAACAAAGTTATGTCAATCTCTAGCTATAAGCTAATGCTAGCGAGTAAGACCGGATGTTTAGGGCGGATTTTTTGGGGTTCACTGTGACATTTGCTTTGCCAACTAATGGCAGAGACCGTGTTGGGTTAGTTACTGAAAACCAGTAATTAGTTACAGTTACTAGTTACTTTATTTCAAAAGTAACTTAGTTACTAACTCAGTTACTTACACCAAAAAGTAATGTGTTACTGTGAAAAGTAACTATTTAGTTACTTCTTCTACTTTTTTTTTTAAAGCTCCCATTAATGCCCTTTTAGCCTTCATTTCAGTACTGTTATTGCACTGGAGAATAATAAATTGTGTTGATCAACTTGACATGCATTTGCATCACTGAACTCTGCTAAGCAATGTGGTCTACATACAACACACAAAGACAAAGATATGTTTCAAAGGGCCAATTTATTTCAGGCCAGAACAAATTGACAAAACTATTTTAAATAGCTGCAACATAACATACATAAGTAACAAACAGCATAATAACAACATAGCTGTAAACCTGGCTTCACCTAAGGAAGGCACACGTGACATACACAAAGCCTAACCAGGCAGATTTGAATTGTTGTTTTGGGCAGTAAACGGGATCTTTGATCCAAGACACAACTTATATTTAACTAAAATGTTCTTTTGTTTGTGCTCGACAAAAGAAAAGAAGTGAGAATATCTCATACTTGCCAACCCTCCCGAATTTCAGTGCCTCTCCCCGGGACAACCATTCTCCCAAATTTCTCCCGATTTCCAGCCGAACTTAAGGCACGCCCCCTCCAGGTCCGTGCGGACCTGAGTGAGGACAGCCTGTCATCACGTCCGCTTGGCCAACCAAAATGTACCCACAGTAGTGTTCTGTGGTTACTTTTTGGTTGGCCAACGGTTTACGTTGTATTGCGCACCCACCTCCCCTCCCCTTCTCACACCCACACCCACACCCAGAGCGCGCCTCTTGTGACACAAGATATTCAGAAGGACGACACTGCAGCGCTGCAATAAAACAGACTCAGATCTTCTGTTTCTAGCCGATACTACATAAAAAATAACATAAAATAACGCAGTAACGCATCATGTAGTAACGGTAACTGACTTACTGAATATAAAAAATAACGTGTTAGATTACTATTTATTTAGTTACCACCGAAACTAACGGCGTTACAGTAACGCGTTACAAAGTAACGCATCCCTGCCCAACACTGGGCAGGGATGCTTGTAATTAAAAATTTTGCTTAAAACTTAGAGCATAACAATTAGCCAAGAGGCAGGCTTATCTCAAAACACTCTTAAGTAGAGGTACCACTCACTGAAGTATAAAAATTGTTTCACACTAATGGTCATACTTGCCAACCTTGAGACCTCCGAATTCGGGAGATTGGGGGGGTGGGGTGGGCGGGGGCGGGGTTAAGGGGGAGGAGAATTCACTGAAATTAAAGTATTTCTTATATATATATATATATATATATATATATATATATATATATATATATATATATATATATATATATACACAGTATATAGTACAGTAAATCGTAATGAAAACACAGTTCTACTAACTGTACTGTACTTGCTGCTTACTTAAATAAAACACCTACCTTTCACTATTTGAGTAGCTTTTGTTCTGCCATTTGGGTACTGGCGAGCGATCTCTGAATCCGGGAACATATCCTTCAGAGATTTGTTGAAAACATCCGCAAATGAGAACGGGATGTTGCTTGCAAGGTGGCCCATAATACTGCGTTGCCGCCCACTCGTGCTTCTCTGACCGTTCATGAGTGACTATATCCATTCGGCCACCGTGTTATGGGTTATAGATAAACCTATGGTTAAAGGAGACATATATAATAGTCTCCTTTTCCTGTGAGAGGACGCTAAAGGCAGTGCTTTTAAGGCACGCCCCCAATATTGTTTGTCCGGCTGGAAATTTTGGATATTACAACTTTCCGTAGTTTTGAAGCAATGCATGATGGGAATCCGGATGTTGTGTGTCAGTGTATTAACGTGCCGGCTGGAATAAACACACGCTGAGAAATAGCTCCGTGCCTGCCTACTTTATGGGTTATAAATAAACCTATGGATAACGGAGACATACAGTATATATGAGTCTCCTTTTCAGGTGAGAGAGGATGCTAAAGGCAGTGCCTTTAAGGCACGCCCCCAATATAGTTGTCCGGCTGGAAATCGGGAGATTTTCGGGAGAATGGTTATCTTGGGAGATTTTCGGGAGAGGCACTGAAATTCGGGAGTCTCCCGGAAAATTCGGGAGGGTTGGCAAGTATGCTAATGGTGGGGTATCTGTGCCTTTTATAGAATGTGTAGATGCATTTTTGAAGTATATATTTTTTTTTTTTTTTTTTTTTTTTTTTTTATTGCTGCTTGTATTTATTTATTATATGCCTTTTACTGAATATGCACAAGTACTGTTTTTAATATTATGTGATAATGCCTTTTATACTGTATTCTCTTTGTTTTATGTACTGTATGTGATTGTATGTCTACTTGGACGTTGGAGTCTGCAATAAAAGTTTGATTGATATGTGAATTCGAGGGTTTTTTACGGTGCGTTCACAGACCGCTGAACCAGCCAAAATGCCTGCCCTAAATAATAAATAATAATAGACTGTATTTGCTACGCACTTTCCATTTAAATTAATCTTGAAGTGCTACACAACAAACCTATATTTAACACAACAAAAACATAGCCAGATAAAATACTAGGACTAAAACACTATCAGTGAAGCATAACAAACACAAACCATTCAAAATAGTGGGTTTTATAACAGTGTGTCCACTTACTTTAGTTATTAAAAAAAACGTGGTCAGTGTGTATAAGTAATTTTTTAGGGCATTACACAATACTGCAATAATAATGATAACTGATCATTTTGGTCACTATAACTGTGACATGAAAGTTTCATATAATTACATGCCTTTAAATTATAGTTTTTTTCTAAGAATCAATTTTTAAAAATAAGTTTTATAGACCATCTTCACGCTTAGTCACTGCGTACATACACTATATTGCCAAAAGTATTTGGCCACCCATCTAAGTGATCAGGGGTCAGCGGATGCTGACTTTCAGTCAGTTGCTACAGAGCTCCAAACTTCATGTGACCTTCCAATTAGCCCATACAGCACGCAGAGAGCTTCATGGAATGGGTTTCCATAGTCGATCAACTGTGTCTAAGCCATACATGACCAAAGCGTCGGATGCAGTGGTGTAAAGCACATCGTCACTGCACTCTAGAGCAGTGGAGACGCCTTCTCTGGAGTGATGGATCACGCTTTTCCATCTGGCAATCTGATGGACCAGTCTGGGTTTGGAGGTTGCAAGGAGAACAGTACATTTCGGACTGCATTGTGCCGAGTGTGAAATTTGGTGGAGGAGGAATTATGGTGTGGGGTTGTTTTTCAGGAGTTGGGCTTGGCCCCTCAGTTCCAGTGAGTTCATATGTGAGTCAAGGCAGGTGGCCAAATACTTTTGGCAATATAGTGTATGTGATACGTAAACAACCAAGCAGAGATTTTTTTTAACCTGTTTTGACAATGTTTTATTATATTTAGAAACCCCTCCATCCATCCATTTTCTACCGCTTGTCCCTTTCGGGGTCGCTGGGGGGGCTGGATCATCACAGGGCCAACACAGATAGACAGACACATTCACACACCAGGGCCAATTTAGTGTTGCCAATCCAAATAATATATTGCGAGAATCGTTTTGAATGGAGAATCGATTCCAAATCGAATTGTCAGCCCAAGAAGGTATCGGAATTTAATTGTGAGTTGTTCACATTCTTAATAGATGGATCATGGATGGGTGTTCTGTCAGTGGAACATGAAGAATTCGCTCAGTGGCTTTGTGGTTAGAGCAGTGGTTCTTAACCTTGTTGGAGGTACTGAACCCCAACAGTTTCATATGCACATTCACCGAACCCTTCTTTAGTGAAAAATAAAATGTTGTTTTTTTTCAAATTCAAGACAAAGTTACATGTTTTTGGTAACACGTTAGTATGGGGAACATATTCTAAGTAACAAAGACTTAATTTAGAGTTTTTTGGACACTAGGGGAACATATTCTAAGAAGTAACAAAGACTTAATTTAAAGTTATTTGGTTAGGGTTAGAGGGTTAGGGCCAGGGTTAGAGGGTTGGTGTTATAATAAGGCAATGCCGAATAAGGCATTAATAAGTACTGAATAATGACTAGTTAAGAGCCAATATGTTACTAATTTGCATGTTAATAAGCAACTAATTAATGGTGAATATGTTCCCTATACTAAAGTGTTACCATGTTTTATTACTGTTGAAGAAAATGAACCGTGCATGAACATCACCTTGTTCAAAGAACAAAACCAACACAGTGCATAAACTCACAACAAATTACACACCTGCAAATCAGTGTGACTTCTGCTGTTGCCGTATCCGTAATACGCCGATAGGGAGAAGTTTTTATTTACACGATGAGTCGGGTGTGTCTTGACCTCCGCCGAACCCCTGGGGTTCGATCGAACCCAGGTTAAGAACCACTGGGTTAGAGTGTCCGCCCTGAGATCGTGAGTTCAAACCCTGGCCGAGTCATACCAAAGACTATAAAAATGGGACCCATTACCTCCCTGTTTGGCACTCAGCATCAAGGGTTGGAATTGGGGGTTAAATCACCAAAATTATTCTTGAGCACGGCCACCGCTGCTGCTCACTGCTCCCCTCACCTCCCAGAAGGTGGAACAAAGGGATAGGTCAAATGCAGAGGATCATTTCACGACACCTAGTGTGTGTGTGACTATCAGTGGTACTTTAACTTTAACTTTAAGAAGAACGCCGCAAACTCTTTAAACTTGTAGATAAAATTCAAGCAGTACGCCAAAACGAAGCAAAACAAAAATATGTTTCCACTCACCTTTGCCTCAGCTCGGAGGACACGGAGTTACAGCTCTGTACCGACAACAGCGTGGAAGACTTCCGTGGTCCCACCGGCGAAGGCTGAAGGCTGCTGTTGGACGCTGAAGGCGACAGCAGGTTGCTGTTGGCGGCCAGGAGGACACAGTCTCTCGGGTGGTCGAGCAGCAGATCCGCACTCTCCGTGTCCGAGGGCAGGACCAGGATAGGCGGCACAGTGAGGAACCCCGCGCCTGCCCGCTGCGTCGTGGATGTTTTCACTTCCACGCAGCTGACAGATGCTGACAAAGTCGCAGATGTCCCGGAGCTATCATTGTTGTTACTTGGCTCCGGATAAAGTCCCGCCACCGTAGAAGCAAGTCCGGCACCTCCCTGGTCGCTCTCATTGTGCTGGAGACTCCCTCCATTCTCAGCCGGGCTCACCGGCCGCCCGTCCAAGGAGATGTTACTCAGGAACAAAAGAGCAGCTTGTCTGCGGTTGGAATTCTCACGGTTCCTCCGGATTTGCTCCCGAGTCTGTGTTTTTTTAGAGGCCGAAATCGCGGTGACGTGCTGGCCGCTGGTACCAGCAGCAGCAGCCGCCGCCATGCTGCGTGTCCCACGGAGGAAGACGAGCGGGGAAGCACAAACACTCGCAACTTGCAACTGTCAAATCCCTTTTTACCCGGCGCGAGGCGGCTTTAAGCTCACCTGCGCTCCCATTGGCTAAATCTGACTACGTCATGACGTCGAGCTCATGGGTCTTCCGGGAGTAGATGACGCCATCATTTGACTGCTGTATATGTCCTCAGTGATTAACAATAGTCTACAGTGAAGTTTACTTTACACGGCTATTTCTTAAAAGTTTACCTGACTAATTATGAAGTTGTTGAGATATTTGGGAAAATGCAAACCAAAGGAATTTAAATTGTAAATGTCGATTATCCTTTACACCAATATTTCAAAATATAATGCACTTCATGAAATAAATAAATAGAGGATGATAATAGTAATAATGCATTTTATTTAGATTTTTCTTAAAAGATGCAACATTTTAAAATGAATAACGATATACAAAATGTTGCTATCATACAAGCCCTCATCAAATGTAAATTAGGTAACACTTTGGTATGGGGAACACATATTCACCATTAATTAGTTGCTTATTAACATGCAAATTAGTAACATATTGGCTCTTAATTAGTCATTATTAAGTACTTATTAATGCCTTACTCTGCATGGCCTTATTATACAACCAGTAAGCCATTAAGTAAGAGTCTTCCCTCAATAACCTCAGAATTATTGCTTATTAGTAACCCTAATCCTAAAACGTATATGTTTCCCTAGTGTCCAAATAACTGTAAATTATTATTTGTTATTTTAATAAGCAACTAATTAATGGTGAATACGTTCCCCATACTAAAGTGTTACCGTAAATTATACTGTAAGGTTCAAATACAAGGTTTGATTATTTATACAGCCCAATTAAAAGATAAAGCCATCAATGCCCCAAAGTGCTTTACAAATTTAAAACAGAAAGGTAAAAAGATAGAATAAATATTACAAACAAACCAAACAATACAATACAGTAGAACTATAATATGGAATATCCAGAAAAAAGAGGCATAGGCTAAATAAAAACATGACAATGTTCAAGGGCAAGGTTCACTGTGCGACACACTAAAAAAACCTTATTGTGTCAACTGTATTTATTTTTTCAGGATTTACTTTAGATGCCATCTGAATATTTTCCCTATCAGTTTCGCTGCACATCTATGGATCAGGCTTCTAAGGGCATTAACACGGTCACTGCAGCTCTGTGTGACAGCAGCTTTGATTGGCTGTTGGCACTTTGTTATGAAACCTCACGGGATTCTCTCACCACTGATCCCTGCAGTGACACCAAGCCTGAGCTGGGCAAACCTGGTCTGCCACGCAGTGCAGAGCCTCCTAAATATAGCCATCAGTAGAACATGCCACTCTATAGTTCCCTTTATGGTGGGACTTTGTCCTTGAACTGATCCCACTTGTCTGAAATATGACTTGACTTCAACTTATCTTCTGGCTTTGATGGAAGGTCAGCCAACTCGATACCAACGTTTGCATGATTTTATTAATACTTGTGTTATGTCCCTTCAATATATCTTGAAGTATCTTTTAGTGGGTTGGCTCTTACAGAAACCTCATTGTGGACAGTGTTGGGTCATAGGTGAGCATGCGGAGTCCTTGGTCTGCATGTTGGCTCAAGTCTTCCCATATTGATGGCTTTTGAACAACAAATGACCCAAATTCAAGTATTATTCATAAAGATCCTGTAACAGTGATTTTAGGACACTTCTCAAACAAGGCCCATATGATAATGCTGCTACTACAGTGCATTTGGAAAGTTTTTCCACATTTTGTTATGTTGCAGCTGTTACGTCTGCGGGGACGCATAGCTGCGCTGGTAGCGTTCCTTCCAAGGCAGAAGACAAGCAGGAGGAGTGTGCAGGTAAGATTAAAGTATTTTTAATAAATAAAAGGCAGGACAGAAATACAAAACTGAGGACGCTAGCAAGCGTGGAGCTAAACAAAACATAAAATGTCACCAAGGGTGATAAACAAGGAATGCTAGCGTGCACAAACTTACTACAACGAGGAGAAAACCAGGGGAACGTAAATGTTGCATAAAGCAAACATTGACCCAGCAACTACTGCTGGGTGACAGGAAACTATAAAGGGGAGTGATTAACCAAAACACCTGGTGGGAACACTAATTGCAAAACTAAGACAGGTGAGGAGAATCAGTGCCCATGGAAACCAACAGTAAACAGGGAAAGAGTGTGCACCCAGGAAACAGACTAAAACAGAAACATAACCAACATAAATCATGCCATGATCCGGGTAACGGATCATGACAGCAGCCTTGTTCCAAAAATGGAATAAATTAATTTTCGTTGTCAAAACTCAACAGACAATACCCCATAATAATAATGTGATTTTTTTTTTTTTTTTTAGAATTTTTTTGCAAATTTAATAAAAATTTAAAAAAACTAAGAAATCTTTGCTCGATACTTTGTTAATGCACATTTGGCAGTAATTACCTTAAGTTGAATATGAGGCCATAAGCTTGGCACACCTATTTTGGGGCATTTTCGCCCATTCCTCTTTGCAGCATTTCTTATGCTAAATCAGGTTGGATGGGAAGCTACGGTGTACAGCCATTTTCAGATCTCTCCAGAGACAATCAATTGGATTTAAATCTGTGTCACGATCGGGGCACATGATGATGCGGATTTTGTTCTCCCAAGATGCAAATGTACACTCCGGACGAAAACGTGAAGGTAAGAGATGGTTTATTTAACATAAATCATAGCCAAACAGAAAACAAGCAAAAGAAAAGTGTGCCGAACGCACAGGAAGCTAAGGCAACAACTTTAGCACAGAGTCTGACAACTAGGCACAGAGTCTAGAACAAGAATACAGAAACGTGACTGCATACTTGGGAGGTGGGGGGTGGCGGGGGCGTGGTTGGGTGCAGGGGGTGTGGTTGGGGGCGTGGTTAAGAGGGGAGGAGTATATTTACAGCTAGAATTCACCAAGTCAAGTATTTCATATATATATATATATATATATATATATATATATATATATATATATATATATATATACTTGACGTTCATTGAATTCTAGATATACATATATATATATATATATAAAATAAATGCTTGAATTTCAGTGTTCATTTATTTACACATATACACACACATAACACTCATCTACTCATTGTTGAGTTAAGGGTTGAATTGTCCATCCTTGTTCTATACTCTGTCACTATTTTTCGAACCATGCTGAACACCCTCTCTGATGATGCATTGCTGTGTGGCACGCACAAAAGTGCCTTCATCAAATTTCATTAGATGGCAGTATTGTCCTGTTTAAGAGTGTCACAAACATTGTTGTTTACGGCAGACGAACTGCTTTACGGTAGACGAAAACGTGACTGCTGTTGTTGTGTGTTGTTGCCGCGCTGGGAGGACGTTAATGAAACTGCCTAACAATAAACCCACATAAGAAACCAAGAACTCGTCCTCGATCATTTTACAGTTATAACGTGATTGGGCAGGCACGCTGTTTATATTGTGGGAACGCGGACTCAGGTCCACATGGACCTGAGTCCGCCTGAATTTCGGGAGATTTTCGGGAGAAAATTTGTCCCGGGAGGTTTTCGGGAGAAGCGCTGAATTTTGGGAGTCCATCCATCCATCCATCTTCTTCCGCTTATCTGAGGTCGGGTCGCGGGGGCAGCAGCCTAAGCAGGGAAGCCCAGACTTCCCTCTCCCCAGCCACTTCGTCCAGCTCTTCCTGTGGGACCCCGAGGCGTTCCCAGGCCAGCCGGGAGACATAGTCTTCCCAACGTGTCCTGGGTCTTCCCCGCGGCCTCCTACCGGTCGGACGTGCCCTAAACACCTCCCTAGGGAGGCGTTCGGGTGGCATCCTGAATTTCGGGAGTCTCCCGGAAAATCCGGGAGGGTTAGCAAGTATGCCCTAAGCGGCCTACAAGCTACTGTGAGCCGGTTATGACAGGGTTTGGTTCTTGGCCCTGCATTCTTCAGCATCTATATGCTGCTGCTAGGCGATATCATACACAAATACGGTTTTAGCTTTCACTGTTATGCTGATGACACCCAACTTTACATGCCCCTAAATCTAAATCCCTAAATCAACCTGCTCAGTGGCCTTGTGGTTAGAGTGTCTGCCCAGAGATCGGTAGGTTGTGAGTTCAAACCCCGGCCGAGTCATACCAAAGACTATAAAAATGGGACCCATTATTTCCCTGTTTGGCACTCAGCATCAAGGGTTGGAATTGGGGGTTAAATCACCAAAATGATTCCTGAGCGTGACCACCGCTGCTGCTCACTGTGACCACCGCTGCTGCTCACTGCTCCCCCTCACCTCCCAGGGGGTGAACAAGGGGATGGATCAAATGCAGAGGACAAATTTCACCACACCTAGTGTGTGTGTGACAATCATTGATACTTCAACTTTAACTTAAAGCTGACCAACACGCCAGATTGTAGTCATCTGGAGGCGTGTCTAAATGAAATTAAACAATGGATGTCCAGCAACTTTTTGCATCTTAATGCTTAGAAAACGGAAATGTTGATTATCGGTCCTGCTAGACACCGGCACTTATTGAATAATACCACTTTAACATTTGACAACCAAACAATTACACAAAGCAACTCGGTAAAGAATCTGGGTATTATCTTCGACCCAACTCTCTCGTTTGAGTCACGCATTAAGAGTGTACTAAAATAGCCTTCTTTCATTTCAGTAATATCGCTAAAATCTGTCCCATTTTGTCCACCACCAACGCTGAGATCATTTTCCATGCGTTCGTTACGTCTCGTCTCTATTACTGTGACGTATTACTTTCCGGTCTCCCTATGTCTAGCATTAAAAGATTACAGTTTGTACAAAATGTGGCTGCTAGACTTTTGACAAGAACAAGAAAGTTTGATCATATTACGCCTGTACTGGCTCACCTGCACTGGCTTCCTGTGCACTTAAGATGTGACATTAAGGTTTTACTACTTTCGTATTAAATACTAAACGGTCTAGCTCCATCCTATCGTCCTGGTTGTATTGTACCATATGTCCCGGCCAGAAATCTGCGTTCTAAGAACTCCCGCTTGCTAGTATTTCCCAGAAACACAAAAAAGTCTGCAGGCTTTAGAACGTTCTGTATTCAGGCTCCAGGACTCTGGAATGCCCTACAGTTAGAGATGCTACCTCAGTAGAAGCATTTAAATTCCTTATTAAAACTAATTTATATACTCTAGCCCAGAGGTGTTCAAACTTTTTGACTCGGGAGCCGCATTGGGCTAAAAAATGTTGGCCTGGTTTTTATTTTTAATACATTTGCAAAAAATTCTAAAAAAAAAAGTTAAAACAAACTTTCACATTGTCAGCACAGGATATTGGTGTAGAATGTTGAGGACAAAAATGAATTTATTCCAAAATTGAATAAATTCATGAATGTATTCCAAAATGGAATACATTTGCTGTGAATATTTTCTGGATGCATTGTATATGACCAGGATTCTGATTACCGATACAGTGTTAGTGTCATGCTATCGCCGTCATTGTGAATTCTGATTCAAGACAGACATCTTTAGTTGAAGATGTTCTCTGGGACATGCATAGTTAATATCCTAGTCTTTGTAGAAGGTGAGATAGTCAGCTGAGTGACCATGTTGGAGGGTTATTTTGGAGCAAAAATATTATATTGTGCAAATCAGTAAAAAGACATCTGAAAAAAATAAATGGCACTTTTCACATGTTGGCATTAATAAAAATAAAAACCTCTCCACTGTCTCATGTGCACTCTTTTGCAGCGGCTGTGCAGAAATTATGTATTTAAAGTGCCAGGCATGCCATGCGGTCCGGATTTTATTTATATTTATATATTTATATTTGTATCAGTTACTCATTAAACGATTAATCCCAACAACAGAATATAAATCAAACCTTTTTTGTGATCAAATTAATCGATTAATCGTTGCAACCTTGGTTGACTATCTTGGAGACCACTTCTACTCGTAGTGTAAATGTGAGCACATAGAGTGGAGGTCAGTGCATCATGGGAAATCGCTGAAAAAACATAACATACTGTAACTAAGGAAGGAATAATAAAAGGCCAAGCCTAAACTGGCTTTAACTTGCGCAATCCCTAAAAAGTGTTTGACATTCATCTTTTTGTTGGGGACTAAATCAGGAAGATGGTTCAACAGAAGAGCAGTTTGACAAAAACCCTATTAGACTCGAGAGTATGCGCTGTAGAGCCTGCACAAAGTGTATTTAAATGTGTACGTGGGGTATAACATAAACACATCAAGTGTTTTTAGTTTTCTTTGCACACACTGATTTTTAGACTATCTACATAACACAATGTATGTGTTTATACAGGTAAAAGCCAGTAAATTAGAATATTTTGAAAAACTTGATTTATTTCAGTAATTGCATTCAAAAGGTGTAACTTGTACATTATATTTATTCATTACACACAGACTGATGCATTCAAATGTTTATTTCATTTAATTTTGATGATTTGAAGTGGCAAGAAATGAAAATCCAAAATTCCGTGTGTCACAAAATTAGAATATTACTTAAGGTTAATACAAAAAAGGGATTTTTAGAAATGTTGGCCAACTGAAAAGTATGAAAATGAAAAATATGAGCATGTACAATACTCAATACTTGGTTGGAGCTCCTTTTGCCTCAATTACTGCGTTAATGCGGCGTGGCATGGAGTCGATGAGTTTCTGGCACTGCTCAGGTGTTATGAGAGCCCAGGGTGCTCTGATAGTGGCCTTCAACTCTTCTGTGTTTTTGGGTCTGGCATTCTGCATCTTCCTTTTCACAATACCCCACAGATTTTCTATGGGGCTAAGGTCAGGGGAGTTGGCGGGCCAATTTAGAACAGAAATACCATGGTCCGTAAACCAGGCACGGGTAGATTTTGCGCTGTGTGCAGGCGCCAAGTCCTGTTGGAACTTGAAATCTCCATCTCCATAGAGCAGGTCAGCAGCAGGAAGCATGAAGTGCTCTAAAACTTGCTGGTAGACGGCTGCGTTGACCCTGGATCTCAGGAAACAGAGTGGACCGACACCAGCAGATGACATGGCACCCCAAACCATCACTGATGGTGGAAACTTTACACTAGACTTCAGGCAACGTGGATCCTGTGCCTCTCCTGTCTTCCTCCAGACTCTGGGACCTCGATTTCCAAAGGAAATGCAACATTTGCATGGTTGGGTGATGGTTTGGGGTGCCATGTCATCTGCTGGTGTCGGTCCACTCTGTTTCCTGAGATCCAGGGTCAACGCAGCCGTCTACCAGCAAGTTTTAGAGCACTTCATGCTTCCTGCTGCTGACCTGCTCTATGGAGATGGAGATTTCAAGTTCCAACAGGACTTGGCGCCTGCACACAGCGCAAAATCTACCCGTGCCTGGTTTACGGACCATGGTATTTCTGTTCTAAATTGGCCCGCCAACTCCCCTGACCTTAGCCCCATAGAAAATCTGTGGGGTATTGTGAAAAGGAAGGTGCAGAATGCCAGACCCAAAAATGCAGAAGAGTTGAAGGCCACTATCAGAGCAACCTTGGCTCTCATAACACCTGAGCAGTGCCAGAAACTCATCGACTCCATGCCACGCCGCATTAACGCAGTAATTGAGGCAAAAGGAGCTCCAACCAAGTATTGAGTATTGTACATGCTCATATTTTTCATTTTCATACTTTTCAGTTAGCCAACATTTCTAAAAATCCCTTTTTTGTATTAGCCTTAAGTAATATTCTAATTTTGTGACACACGGAATTTTGGATTTTCATTTCTTGCCACTTCAAATCATCAAAATTAAATGAAATAAACATTTGAATGCATCAGTCTGTGTGCAATGAATAAATATAATGTACAAGTTACACCTTTTGAATGCAATTACTGAAATAAATCAAGTTTTTCAAAATATTCTAATTTACTGGCTTTTACCTGTAGTGTATGTGAGTGTGTTGGTTGTAGGAAGGTATAGTAAATTCCAGGACATGGATGATTACAAGATTATTACACTCTGATCCGCAGATGAGCATCATGTTTATGTAATCGGTCAGATCTCATGATGGCAGATTAAGCCCCGCTATTGTCAGGTGAGCCAACCAAATGTTTAATCCTGTTGTTGACAAAGTGAATAACGAGAAAGGCATGAAGTCTTCATGTATCACATCCCAAGAGTGAGGAGACTGAGATTCTGTGAGTGCACTGACTCTCGCTGATGTTCAGTAAGACTGGCAGAGAAGAGGGCCAGCGGCAGGGAAGCAGTGCACCATGGGAAGGTCATGAAACTATGGCCTGGATAATGGGTCTACCGTCAATGCAGAGCGTAGAGTAAAAAAAGGCATGCTGCTTTTTATCTCAACTCTGGCATTCACTTCTTTTCACCTTCATTTTCTCTCAATTATCAGACAATGCTGTTTTGAGCTAGACCGTTTTTTTTTCATCACAGACAAATCAAACAAATGATGCATGCACCAGCTTGTTGCTGCCTCTAGCTGGTGACTGGGTAGCAGAGGTGGGACCAAGTCATTGTTTTGCAAGTCACAAGTAAGTCTAAAGTCTTTGCCCTCAAGTCCGAGTCAAGTCCCGAGTCAAGACAGGCAAACCCCGAGTCAAGTCCAAAGTCAAGACTGGAAAGTCTCAAGTCAAGTCCTAAGTCCTGCATTTTGAGTTTCGAGTCCTTTCAAGTCCTTTTAACCACAGACTAATATATAACACAGATTGTGTATGCTTTTCAAACGCTGTATTTATTTATTAAAACAAGTGCATTTTAAATTGCAGGAAAGAAAATTGTGCTGACATTGCACTTTATAATAGCACTATTAACCAGTCATTTTAAACATTAACTCATTCCTTTACAGAACAAACACATTGAAAAATAAAGTGCAAATGTACTTATTTGTACAAAAGTGTTAACATTGAAAAAACATGACATATACGTGAACATAACAAAAAAGTTGTACTTTTTATATGTCAGGGCCCTATGCTGCATTGCATTTGCAAAAGACCAAATTAGCCAAGAGTCTGTCAGTCATTTGTGCACGATGGGGGCGTAGTATGATGCCACCATGGCTGAAAACTCGCTCCACTGGAGCACTGGAGGCAGGCACTGCCAAGACTCTCATGGCCACTCGGAACAGTGAAGGAAGAGTCTTCATGTTCAATGCCCAGAACAAAAGGGGGGAGAGAGTTGTTTTGGGTTGGTGCACTACTTGTAAGTGTATCTTGTGTTTTTTATGTTGATTTAATTAAAAAAAGAAAAAAAAAGAAAAATTCTTGTGCGGCCCGATACCAATCGATCCACGGACCAGTACCGGGCCGCGGCCCGGTGGTTGGGGACCACTGAGGTAAACAACCAAAAGTATGTCAGAAAGCTAGCTAAAACGGTACACATATTCATAATATAGTATACATTTTAACTGACCTTTATTTGACTATTTTTGTCTTTTTTTAGGTGGCTAAAATACGCGGTGCTGCTGACCGCCGTCTAACGTTACGTGTGATATATTGACTAACGTAACCCTGCTTAAAAAAAATCACTGAACAAAAAGTATGAATAAGGTAGTGAACTGCAACAGATTCCCGTGTTTGCAATAACGTTAGCAGTGAGTTTACAGCCTCACGGATTTAACTACACAGCAAATAAAAGTCACGTTACTTAGCCAATAAACGTTATCTTACATTCAAAACTCACCGTTCTTTGTGCAACTTCAAATGCCGGACGAAGTTGGAAGTTGTTGCCTCTCCATCAGTCATTTTGGAACCGCATGTGTTGCATACTGCAAACCGTTTTGTGTTGACCACCTCGTAATTTTTATACCCAAACAAAATTATTTTAGGTATCATTTTTTGTTCACTGGCGTGTGGTTTGGACATGTCTTCTTCGTTGGTTGTCCTGCAATTTGATTGGATGAATGCTGTGTGATGAAAACAAAGTAGATCTAATTTGATTGGCTGTTGTACTGAGACCACACCAGCTGACACACGCAACGCTGATAGACAAGTACACAATGAAAAATACGGAGCGCTCCCGAATAACTTTTTCATCTTTGGGTTTTGGGGAAAGTAGCAAGTCATGTCAAGTCATGTCAATTCAAAAGGCTCAAGTCCAAGTGAAGTCACAAGTCATTGATGTTAAAGTCTAAGTCGAGTTGCAAGTCTTTTTACATTTTGTCAAGTCGAGTCTAAAGTCATCAAATTCATGACTCGAGTCTGACTCGAGTCCAAGTCATGTGACTCGAGTCCACACCTCTGCTGGGTAGTACTGCAAAGCCTCGCAAAATGCATATTTTGCCTTTACTAGTTTTGACCTCCAGGGTGGGCAGCACGGTGGAACAGGATGTGCCTCACAATACGAAGGTCTCGGGATTTTTCTGTGTGGAGTTTGCATGTTCTCCCCGTGACTGCGTGGGTTCCCTCCGGGTACTCCAGCTTCCTCCCACCTCCAAAGACATGCACCTGGGGATAGGTTGATTGGCAACACTAAATTGGCCCTAGTGTGTGAATGTAAGTGTGAATGTTGTCTGTCTATCTGTGTTGGCCCTGTGATGAGGTGGCGACTTGTCCAGGGTGTACGCTGCCTTCCCCTGAGATAGGCTCCATCACCCCCCGCGACCCCGAAAGGGACAAGCGGTAGAAAATGGATGGATGGATGGACCTCCAGGGTAGAATACAAAACTGAAAAAGAAACACAATATGGCGCCACAGGGGAAATATAGAATAACATTTATTGTACATATTTGCTGTTCTGTATACAAATTGGGAATTTGCTGACATGATGAGTTGAAGTCTCATAATGTGATGTTATACAGAAAGCCAGTTTACTTAGAGGTAGTAGTCCTCCTCCTCAATGTCCCCATGTGTGTTCTCAAAGCCAAGGGCCTGGATGTCATGTGTGATGTCACTGATGCGGCGGTTGAACTCCTGAGATCCTGAGGCCAGAGAGCAGCTGTCATACCTGCTGGGAGAACAAGCAGTTAATCTAAACACAGTCTGTGCAGTCATTTCATCTCATCCAGTGTGATGCACGGTATATGTACAAAACATGCATAATGTAGTTTCCTAAAGCAGCAAAGGCTTCTTTTTTGCAGAGAACAAATGATGAAACCACACAACAAATGTAAGAGAAACTTTTCTTTCAATCCAAAAGGGTCAATAAAAGACTAAAATGTGCACACAGTATATTATATATTGAGGGTAGCAGTCACAGTATACAGTGTACATTAAAGTAAAAAGTAATAGTAAAATTGCGACAAGAAGAGATATTCAGCGTTTTCACTGTGCAAAATTGTAGCAATGATCTCCCACTAGATGATAATTTTGCAAATAATGAAACATTTGCCCTAAACATTTTTGGGTTGCACCGACTGATTGTCTTTGCATACTTTCAAGGTCCCAGATTATACTACTTTTCAACTATTTCAAGTCTCAAAAGTCCCACAACTGTTTATTGGAAGGATGGTGCTGAAAATGTAGCTTTAATGTTTTAAAGTGCTTTGGGTTAAGCAGGATGAATGAGGATTTTGTGCGTTGGTCTTTTCTTCCTTTGTCTCTTGCTGGAATAATTACTTGCATCAAAATTAATCTTCTCCCTAAATTTTTGTACATCTTTCAATGATTATCTATATTTATCTCAAAACGCTTTTTCCGGGATCTTGATTCCTCGATCTTAAAGTTTATTTGGAACAAAAAGACTCCTAGAATTCGGAAAAACACTTGGCAGTCTCCCAGGGACTTCGGTGGGTTGTCTCTGCCAATTTTTTTATTTGACTATTGGGCTGTTAACACCCGCGACCCCGAAGGGAATAAGCGGTAGAAAATGGATGGGCTGTTAACATCCGTAGCATGCTACACTGGTGCTATATTAGCAGCAAACCACCACCATGGCTACACATTGAGGAAGCCTCCTGCAACTCTTCTACCCTAAAGTCTCCAATGTGCCTTTCTCAGATGTCACCGTTAGCTTATTCTGATAATACAATTGTTAAAAATTCTCTTAAAGTTTGGGCTCAATTTAAAATACATTTTGGACTTTACTCTGTCCCTCTCTCGTCTCCAATTAACTTAAACCCTTTTTTTACCACCTCTGTTAGTGATATGGCCTTTGTAGTCTGAGGGACTGCCAATATTTAGTCTTCATAGAAACCAGTTCTTCCGATATTTGAAAATTAGGGACTTTGTGCGAAAGCACTCCCCTGTTTTTCCCAAAACTCCACCTGCAACCTTGACAGACTCTCTATTTTATTTTTTTTAATTTCTGTTTTTTTTTGTCCTATCCAGCTTCTCAGGCAAATCATATAGTTGATGTAGATGCCCATATCGGCTGTACAAATTTACTTTACAAAAGAGAAGTGTATGATTCTTCACTTGTTGCCTTATTTGTATTTGACTTTATTAAATGTATTTATATTATCATTTGGTGCAGCCGGGCCGGAGCAGGAGGGGATAGAAAGAGAAAAAAAGGAAGACAGAGGGGGAAATTGTGGGGACAAGAGGAGGATAAGACAGAGAGACAAAAACAACAACAACAAACACAACAACAACAACAGCAACAAAAACAACAACAACAAAAATAGAGCAACATCAGCAAATACGATATGTACAAATATGATGGTAAAAGTGATAGCAAAGAAGCAGTTAGTGAAATAAAAAATAATACAGAAATGACAATGAGCATTATTACACTACAAATGGAGCAATACAAATACCAATAGAAATAGCGCTATTGATAATGAACAATACCAATAATTTACCTCTATTATCAACAATACAGTTGTTCAAATACAACAGTACATATACGTAATGATTACTAGAGATACAAAAGAAAGCAGAAAAATGGAGGGGAAGAAAGAAAAGCCAGCTATATTAACCTTGTAGATTGTTATAGTAACATTAGGTTAAGCTTTGTCAGTGTGCCATGTGTTACCCAGTTTACCCTAGGGAAACAACGTTAATATATGTTTGATGAAACATAATTATATACATGAGTGTATGTATGTATATGTACTTGTATATGTACAGTATGTGTATATGCATGTTTGTACAGTGAATGTATATGTACAGTATGTATATATGTATGTTTGTACAGTGAATGTATATGTACAGTATGTGTATGTGTATGTTTGTACAGTGAATGTATATGTCCATGTATGTGTATATGTATGTTTGTACAGTATAAGTGAGTGTGGATGTACGAACTTTGAGTATGTAGTTATGTACTGTATTTGTGTATGTATGTGGGAGCGTAGGTACTTATGTATGTATGTATGTATGTTTGAATAACGGTTCGTATGTGAGTATATGTGTATTTGTATGTACAATATATTTGACTCCCAGTGTGTGTGGGAGCCAGAGTACGGCCCAGCCACCCAGAGAGCCCAAACCACAAACAGCAGGTGTGGCGCCCAGGGAACAGGAACCCCAGAGCCCGGCCCACCGTGCCGCCCGGAAGAGCCGACAGCAGGCCGCAGACAGACACGCCCGAAAGAGGACAAGACACGGGAGAAGCAGGGGACAGCCGGACCTCAAGCCAGCAAGAGACCACACCCCAC
Source organism: Nerophis lumbriciformis (assembly GCF_033978685.3). Taxonomy (NCBI): domain Eukaryota; kingdom Metazoa; phylum Chordata; class Actinopteri; order Syngnathiformes; family Syngnathidae; genus Nerophis; species Nerophis lumbriciformis. The sequence goes on along the minus strand of NC_084548.2, from coordinate 42,584,845 downwards.
ACGAGCAGAAAGGCGGGACGCCCCTCCCGAGGGGCCCAGAAACTCCCCGCAACCGAACGGGAAGACCGCCCCTGCCCCACCAGCAACCGGGCCCCCACAAGCCCACCCCCCACCCCCGGAGAGCACGGCACGGCCTGCCCCAGGCCACCCCACCCAAGTCGGCCGCCGCAGGACCCCCCCTCGAGGCAGGGGAAAAATAAAAAATAAAAATGATAATAAAATATATTTAAAATGATATATATATATATATATATATATATATATATATATATATATGTATGTGTGGGAAAAAAAATCACAAGACTATTTCATCTCTACAGGCCGGTTTCATGAGGGGGTTCCCTCAATCATCAGGAGATTTTAATGGGAGCATTCACATACCATGGTTTATATAGGGCACAGAGTGGGTGGGTACAGGCTGGCGTAGGGGCGTGGTGATTGGCTCATGTGTTACCTAGGAGGTGTTTCCGTCTGTGGCGGCATGCTGTTACAATTTCGCTGCGCTTGTTGAGGGATGACAGGTCTGGACGGTAAATAATAAACAGTTTCTCTTTCAAGCATAGGTTGCATCTTTTATTACCACTATTGTAAGGTGTGCTGGATGCAAGAATTTGCCATGTTATTGAATATTCAACATTATTGTCTTTGAGGTCCCAAATGTGTTTGCTGAGTTCTGTGGTATTCCGCAGGTTTTGGTTCCTGAAAGAAGCCTTGTGACTGTTCCATCTGGTTTTGAACTCTCCCTCGGTTAATCCTACATATGTGTCGGATGTGTTAATGTCCTTGCGTGTTACCTTAGATTGGTAGACAACTGATGTTTGTAAGCACCCCCGTTGAGAGGGCAATCAGGTTTCTTTCGGCAGTTGCAGCCTTTGTTGGTTTTGGAGTTGCTCTGTCCGGGGGCCGACGGCTCATTTGCAATTGTTTTGTTGTGGTTTGAGATAATTTGTCGTATATTGTTCATACAGCTGTAGCTCAATTTAATGTTGTTCTTGTTGAATACTTTTCTTAGGATGTTGTCTTTGGGAAAGTGTTTGTCAATCAGATTGAGGAATTTGTGTCCAATGTTAGTTGAGACGTTTTTGCTGTATGGGGGGTTGTACCAGATGATGTCGTTTCGTTTTCTGTTCTTTTTTGGTTGGTTTCCTGGCGTGGGTTCATAGGTGAGGGTGAAATTGTATCCGCTTTCATCAAGGGCTTTTTGGTACGGGGGGGGTTGCTTGGTCAAATTCAGCTTTGCTAGATGACAGCATCGATAGCCTTTTATTAATTCCGGTAGGTATTCTTTTCGTGGTGGTGGGTGGGTGGTTCCTGTCATGGTGCACGTATTGGAGTGTTGTGTTGGGTTTCGTGAATGGTTGGTAGCTGTTATTTCTCAGGTTGAAAGTGACGTCAAGGAAGTTGACGGTTTGCTTGTTGGCTTCAATCGTGATCCGTAGGCCGTTCTCTTTGAAAATTTGGCATATGCGCTTCTTGGTATTCTCGCTGCTCCTTGGCGAGGCGCGACACACTGCCAGTCCGTCATCACGGTAAATACCAAGGTTCAGATTGAGGCTAGCGAGCTGGGAGAGGAGGAAACTCCCAACGAGTTCACACGTTTCTGCTCCGTCAAAACTTCCCATAGTGACGTCAAATGTTGCATTGTTCTTTTTTTGCCATGGTGTACTGTTGTGGATGAGAATGGAGTTTTTTGCATGGATGATGATGTTTCTTTCGTTGCCTGTGATTGAGTCGTAGTCTGAGGCGAAGTCTAGTGCTTGAGTCAGTAGGTCTTGCGTGATGGAAGGGTAAAATTCTTCGATATCAAAGGAGATAAAGTTGTGCTGTTGTTTGTCTTGGATGTTGTTGAACCATTTGATTACTGCTGCTGTATTTCTCCATTGGTTGAGTGGTGTTTTGTCCTTGATTTTTGTGTTGACTCTGTCCAGGATTATTTTGCTGATTTTTCCTATTTCAGATTTAGTTGGGTTTATTAGTCGGCATGTTGGGTTATTTGCGAAGTTGGGTTTGTGGTCCTTCAATGTGATGAAGGCTTCCTTGTTGGCTGTGGCGTCCACCCTGTCCTCAATGTCCAGTTCAGCCGCGATCCTTTTATTTTCCAGGTGGATGTTCTGTAAGGTGTTGGGTTGTGCTTTTTTGTATGATTTGGTGATGCTTCTGTCCAGTAAGGTGTGATGTTCTGGTATGTCCATTCTGTAGAAGTTTGTGGTTTTATCGGCAGCTATGATGAGGTTGTTTACTTTCTTGATGCGCTCCTTGTCATTTTTCAGCTTGGTGAGGAGTGGGTTGCGGATTGGCTTGAATTTGACTGATTGTATCATTTTGAGCATGTCGTTCTCAAAATCCTTTAGTTCCTCAACTGTGGGTGGGTTCTTGGTAGATTTGAATCCGTAAGTTTTCTTTTGCGTTCCTTTTGTTTCAGAGTGGAGGAAAAAATTTGCTTTCCACCGCATCCTTCTTAGGAAGTGTTCCGTCTTTTCTATGAGCCTTAGCTTGTAGTCATTCTGTGCGGGTATGGGAATGTTCTTCGTGGAGTAGTCGATGTTGAATTTTTCCATTTCTGATCGTCGTACAGTGCTCAACAAATGTCAATTTGGAGCGGAGTATATGTCTTAATAAGGTTATCCAAAAAATAGTGCTCGATACCGTAGTTGAGCGCAATATATGTATGTGTGGGAAAACAAATCACAAGACTATTTCATCTCTACAGGCCTGTTTCATGAGGGGGTTCCCTCAATCATCAGGAGATTTTAATGGGAGCATTCACATACCATGTGTAACGACGTGGTCGCATAGTGATGCGGGTGTGGTTCTCCCAAGGATGCAGACGGCTTCGGACACAGCTTGCAGGTAGGAAAATGATTGATTTTAAAATATAAATCATTCGATGAACAAACAAAAGACGTGCAAATAGCAAAAGGCAAAAACAAAAGGACTAGCGTGGGAGCTAGCAGGCAAAATGGCATAGCGTGAAAAGCTAGCGGGAATCAAAGTTGTCGTCATCAGTTGTGTAAGAACAAACTAGGAAGCCAGACCGAGTGAGGCCAGCGCAAAGACTAAATAGCCCTCTGATTAGTGCCCGGGCAACAGGTGCGCGTCCCGCACACTAACCAGAGGCAGGTGAATGTAATCGGTTGACATGGCAACTGAAAACAAACAAAATCAAGGTGCTGAAAACACGTGACTCAAACAAACAAACTATGATCCGGGCAGCGGATCGTAACAGTACCCCCCCCTTAAAGGACAGATTCCAGATGTCCCTTGACACGAAATAAAACTAGAACCCAAAAAACAAGAAACAGTTCAAGAGTCCAGGGAGGGCGGAGGGAGGATTTGGTGGTGGGTCGCCAGGCCACGTGTCCCCGAATCCACCGGGGAAGAGTCAGGTGGCGGCGGCGAGTGGAACGCCGCTGCCGCAGGCGAGGCGGGCAACCACGGAAAGGCCACATTCGTGGCTGCCAAGAAGGTGGGCGTGAGTGACGCCAGAAGTTCAGCAGCCGCAGAGTTCTAAGTCTATGTCTCGGGTGTCGCTGCTGTTTGCGCCACAGGCATCCATACAGAAACCTCAGAGAGCGCCGCTTGCGCAGCCAGACCACTCGAGGTCGCTGAGACGACGATGAGGGCGAGGAAGGTGGCGGCGTCCTGGAAAAGCCCACCGGAGACGAGGAGAGAGCAGACGTCGCCGTGGAAGCAGGAGGAGTCGTCGTCGCCGTGGAAGCAGGAGGAGACGTCGTCGCCGTGGAGGCAGGAGGAGACGTCGTCGCCGTGGAGGCAGGAGGAGACGTCGCCGTGGAGGCAGGAGGAGACGTCGTCGCCGTGGAGGCAGGAGGAGACGCCGTCGCCGTGGAGGCAGGAGGAGACGTCGTCGCCGTGGAGGCAGGAGGAGACGCCGTCGCCGTGGAGGCAGGAGGAGACGTCGTCGCCGTGGAGGCAGGTGCAGGTTCTGGTACCAGCCGTGGAGCAGGTGCAGGTTCTGGTACCAGCCGTGGAGCAGGTGCAGGTTCTGGTACCAGCCGTGGAGCCGGTGCTGGTGTGGGTACCAGCCGTGGAGCCGGCGCTGGTGTGGGTACCAGCTGGTGTGGGTACAAGCCGTGGAGCCGGCGCTGGTGTGGGTACCAACCGTGGAGCCGGCGCTGGTGTGGGTACCAGCCGTGGAGCCGGCGCTGGTGTGGGTACCAGCCGTGGAGCCGGCGCTGGTGTGGGTACCAGCCGTGGAGCCGGCGCTGGTGTGGGAACCAGCCGTAGAGCCGGCTCTGGTGTGGGAACCAGCCTTGGAGCCGGCGCTGGTGTGGGAACCAGCCTTGGAGCCGGCGCTGGTGTGAGAACCAGCCGAGGAACTTGGCATGGTGGAGCTTGGCGTGGTGGAGGTATAGGAGACGAAGCTTGGTGTGTCAGCCGAGGTGCAGGAACAGGTGCTAGCCGAGGTGCAGCTGGAGGTGGCCTAGCTGGCGGTTGTGGCTTAGCAGGACGAAGGACTGGTGGCGGTGGCCGTGCAGGAGGTTGCGGTTTAGCACGCCGAAAGACTGGTGGCGGTGGCCTAGCTGGCGGTTGTGGCTTAGCAGGCCGAAGGACTGGTGGCGGTGGCCGTGCAGGAGGTTGCGGTTTAGCACGCCGAAAGACTGGTGGCGGTGGCCGTGCAGGGGGTTGCGGCTTAGCACGCTGAAAGACTGGTGACGGTGGCCGTGCAGGAGGTTGCGGTTTAGCACGCCGAAAAACTGGTGGCGGTGGCCGTGCAGGAGGTTGCGGCTTAGCTGAGCGCAATGGTGCCACCCCACTAGCACAGTTCCCAGTACTAGCCCCCCCCTCAAGACGCGGATACCAGACGCGCTCTTTGCGGTTTGGAACCGTCTTCAAGGGTGGGTGGGGGGAGGTATGGAGGGGGGTATACTCCTCTTTAAATTGTCCAAATTGACTATTATCACTCCTCACTTGAGATTGGGTGGGAGCACAGGGGGAAAAAATATGTGCAGTGGGCGGAGCAATAGTCACTGGGGGCGGAACCAAATTCACTGGAGGTGGAGTCTGAAAATCAGAATGTGACTGACTAGACTTACACTTAATAAAAATGTCCTGATAATGTTTTATCTTGGAATAAAAGTCATTTGGAGGTGGCTGACTGAATGAAGCAGAAGATGGAAAAAAAAATTCTTGCTCAATGACGTCATCGGGAGTGACGTCATTGTTGATGCTGTCCATGTGACTGACAGCCCAATCGGAGAAATGTTTGGCAAAGTGGTCGATTGGGTTGCCAAACATCTGAGGAGGGGAAGTTTGAGCTGCATGTAGCTTGCTTCGGTCCGGGGGAGGAGTTTGCAGGAGCGGCGCGTCTTGACAGCGAGGGGAAGACCTTCTGGCTGGCTTCCGTCTTCGCTGACCCGTCCCGTACTGCGGGGGTGTGGCGATGTCCTCGGGCCAAACGGAGTGGATTGGGACCAGCTTTCCGTTGGGACCCCATATCAGGTCCTGGCGCTCCGAGGGGGAATAGCGAAGAGTTTCCGCCTCCATCGCTCGCAACACCTCCCACGTACCTTCGTCAAACTCCTCGATGGTCGCCGCGGGAGAATTATTTGCTGGCTTCCTACTGTAACGGCGTGGTCGCATAGTGATGCGGGTGTGGTTCTCCCAAGGATGCAGACGGCTTCGGACACAGCTTGCAGGTAGGAAAATGATTGATTTTAAAATATAAATCATTCGATGAACAAACAAAAGACGTGCAAATAGCAAAAGGCAAAAACAAAAGGACTAGCGTGGGAGCTAGCAGGCAAAATGGCATAGCGTGAAAAGCTAGCGGGAATCAAAGTTGTCGTCATCAGTTGTGTAAGAACAAACTAGGAAGCCAGACTGAGTGAGGCCAGCGCAAAGACTAAATAGCCCTCTGATTAGTGCCCGGGCAACAGGTGCGCGTCCCGCACACTAACCAGAGGCAGGTGAATGTAATCGGTTGACATGGCAACTGAAAACAAACAAAATCAAGGTGCTGAAAACACGTGACTCAAACAAACAAACTATGATCCGGGCAGCGGATCGTAACACCATGGTTTATATAGGGCACAGAGTGGGTGGGTACAGGCTGGCGTAGGGGCGTAGTGATTGGCTCATGTGTTACCTAGGAGGTGTTTCCGTCTGTGGCGGCATGCTGTTACAATTTCGCTGCGCTTGTTGAGGGATGACAGGTCTGGACGGTAAATAATAAACAGTTTCTCTTTCAAGCATAGGTTGCATCTTTTATTACCACTATTGTAAGGTGTGCTGGATGCAAGAATTTGCCATGTTATTGAATATTCAACATTATTGTCTTTGAGGTCCCAAATGTGTTTGCTGAGTTCTGTGGTATTCCGCAGGTTTTGGTTCCTGAAAGAAGCCTTGTGATTGTTCCATCTGGTTTTGAACTCTCCCTCGGTTAATCCTACATATGTGTCGGATGTGTTAATGTCCTTGCGTGTTACCTTAGATTGGTAGACAACTGATGTTTGTAAGCACCCCCTGTTGAGAGGGCAATCAGGTTTCTTTCGGCAGTTGCAGCCTTTGTTGGTTTTGGAGTCGCTCTGTCCGGGGGCCGACGGCTCATTTGCAATTGTTTTGTTGTGGTTTGAGATAATTTGTCGTATATTGTTCATACAGCTGTAGCTCAATTTAATGTTGTTCTTGTTGAATACTTTTCTTAGGATGTTGTCTTTGGGAAAGTGTTTGTCAATCAGATTGAGGAATTTGTGTCCAATGTTAGTTGAGACGTTTTTGCTGTATGGGGGATTGTACCAGATGATGTCGTTTCGTTTTCTGTTCTTTTTTGGTTGGTTTCCTGGCGTGGGTTCATAGGTGAGGGTGAAATTGTATCCGCTTTCATCAAGGGCTTTTTGGTACGGGGGGGTTGCTTGGTCAAATTCAGCTTTGCTAGATGACAGCATCGATAGCCTTTTATTAATTCCGGTAGGTATTCTTTTCGTGGTGGTGGGTGGGTGGTTGCTGTCATGGTGCACGTATTGGAGTGTTGTGTTGGGTTTCGTGAATGGTTGGTAGCTGTTATTTCTCAGGTTGAAAGTGACGTCAAGGAAGTTGACGGTTTGCTTGTTGGCTTCAATCGTGATCCGTAGGCCGTTCTCTTTGAAAATTTGGCATATGCGCTTCTTGGTATTCTCGCTGCTCCTTGGCGAGGCGCGACACACTGCCAGTCCGTCATCACGGTAAATACCAAGGTTCAGATTGAGGCTAGCGAGCTGGGAGAGGAGGAAACTCCCAACGAGTTCACACGTTTCTGCTCCGTCAAAACTTCCCATAGTGACGTCAAATGTTGCATTGTTCTTTTTTTGCCATGGTGTACTGTTGTGGATGAGAATGGAGTTTTTTGCGTGGATGATGATGTTTCTTTCGTTGCCTGTGATTGAGTCGTAGTCTGAGGCGAAGTCTAGTGCTTGAGTCAGTAGGTCTTGCGTGATGGAAGGGTAAAATTCTTCGATATCAAAGGAGATAATGTTGTGCTGTTGTTTGTCTTGGATGTTGTTGAACCATTTGATTACTGCTGCTGTATTTCTCCATTGGTTGAGTGGTGTTTTGTCCTTGATTTTTGTGTTGACTCTGTCCAGGATTATTTTGCTGATTTTTCCTATTTCAGATTTAGTTGGGTTTATTAGTCGGCATGTTGGGTTATTTGCGAAGTTGGGTTTGTGGTCCTTCAATGTGATGAAGGCTTCCTTGTTGGCTGTGGCGTCCACCCTGTCCTCAATGTCCAGTTCAGCCGCGATCCTTTTATTTTCCAGGTGGATGTTCTGTAAGGTGTTGGGTTGTGCTTTTTTGTATGATTTGGTGATGCTTCTGTCCAGTAAGGTGTGATGTTCTGGTATGTCCATTCTGTAGAAGTTTGTGGTTTTATCGGCAGCTATGATGAGGTTGTTTACTTTCTTGATGCGCTCCTTGTCATTTTTCAGCTTGGTGAGGAGTGGGTTGCGGATTGGCTTGAATTTGACTGATTGTATCATTTTGAGCATGTCGTTCTCAAAATCCTTTAGTTCCTCAACTGTGGGTGGGTTCTTGGTAGATTTGAATCCGTAAGTTTTCTTTTGCGTTCCTTTTGTTTCAGGGTGGAGGAAAAAATGTGCTTTCCACCGCATCCTTCTTAGGAAGTGTTCCGTCTTTTCTATGAGCCTTAGCTTGTAGCTTGCAACCCCCCATACAGCAAAAACGTCTCAACTAACATTGGACACAAATTCCTCAATCTGATTGACAAACACTTTCCCAAAGACAACATCCTAAGAAAAGTATTCAACAAGAACAACATTAAATTGAGCTACAGCTGTATGAACAATATACGACAAATTATCTCAAACCACAACAAAACAATTGCAAATGAGCCGTCGGCCCCCGGACAGAGCGACTCCAAAACCAACAAAGGCTGCAACTGCCGAAAGAAACCTGATAGCCCTCTCAACGGGGGGTGCTTACAAACATCAGTTGTCTACCAATCTAAGGTAACACGCAAGGACATTAACACATCCGACACATATGTAGGATTAACCGAGGGAGAGTTCAAAACCAGATGGAACAATCACAAGGCTTCTTTCTGTGCCCTATATAAACCATGGTATGTGAATGCTCCCATTAAAATCTCCTGATGATTGAGGGAACCCCCTCATGAAACAGGCCTGTAGAGATGAAATAGTCTTGTGATTTTTTTTCCCACACATACATATATTGCGCTCTACTACGGTATCGAGCACTATTTTTTGGATAACCTTATTAAGACATATACATATATATATATATATATATATATATATATATATATATATATATATATATATATATATATATATATATATATAAAAAAGAGGATTAAAAGAAGATCACAGACACGCTGACACACAAGGTCACTACCCCAGCAGCTGGTCGACTTGCAGCACCTCGGAATACCTTGCAGCACCAAGCTACCACAATAGACGCGGGGACTAGACCCAGCAGGCCCCAACAGAGTCTCTATTTAAGCTCATATCATATTCTAAGGACAATATCTCCAAACTATGTGTGGTAATCTGAAATTTCCTTGCTCAGTTCTGTTGTTGTCTGCACACCATGTTCACTCTCTCTCTCGTCCACAGTATGGAGTGCAGCTGGCGCAAGGCAGCAGCACACACCTGACGTAGATTAGAAGCAGCCTATTTAACCTGGCTGCTGACGGCCTGTGAGCGCCGGAACTTTGTCACTGCTTGCAAACCTGTTGATCTTGCCAGAGAACTCACTAGTTCATCGTGTACCATTCATCTAAGGTTTGCCTGTATTTTTCCTAGCCTTGTCTAGCGTTTTTAGTTTGTACTTTGTCCTTATATTAACTTCTTTCATGAAGTATGTTTTCCTAGCCTTGTCTAGCGTTTTTAGTTTGTACTTTGTCCTTATATTAACTTTTTTCATGAAGTATTTTTCCTAGCCTTGTCTAGCGCTTTTAGTTTTGTGTGTTATCTACCATCACCTTTGTTTTGCTACTTTGTGCTTCCTCCTAAATAAAAGGAAGAACAATTGTACACAACACGTCTCTGCATCCTTGGGATCCACTCCACCAAATCCTAACAGAAAAGTTCCGGCCATACTATGGAACCCGCAGAGACAGACGCCTGGAAAAGAGCATTGCAAGGCCAGGCTCAACGAATCAACCAGCAGGGGGACCAGCTAGACCACCTGAGCCGAGGTCTACAGGGACTGTCGGAGCGTCAAGACACCATGTTGGAGCGAGTCAATATGCTGCTAGCCACCGTCGTACCCACCTCGACCACCGTGCCAGACCAGGCATCCACCCAACCTACACAACCGGCCAGTACCAGCAACATGCGGCTATCCCGACCCGAACGTTTTTCCGGAGAAAAGGAAGATGTAAGACAATTCCTGACGCAGTGTGAACTACATTTTGAACTAAACGCTTCCGCTTTCACCTCTGAGCGGGCTAAGGTAGCGTTTATCATCTCCCACCTGTCGGGCCGTGCTGGCACCTGGGCGACTGCAGAATGGAACCGTCAGACCGCCTCCAGCTCCACGTATGCAAACTTTTCCAAATCCTTGAGGCAGGTCTTCCAACGACGACTCCCAGGTAGAGAGGCAGCTAGATCCCTTTTCCGGCTGCAACAGGGTTCACGACGGGTCGCAGATTACGCGATCGAGTTCCGCACCATGGCCGCCGACTGTGACTGGGGTCCCTCGGCGCTGTTGGACGCCTTCTACCTGGGTCTCGCGGACGAGATTCGTCACATGATGATCCCGCTGTCACTTCCGACGAATCTGGATGATCTCATCGAGCTGGCGGTGCAAATCGACTTCCGCCTATTGGAGGAGAGGAGGGATCGACGAGGGAGACAAGCCCCACCTAGCAGCCAATCAGCGCCTGCTAGACCTGCCATCTGCAAGACGGAGCATCTCGTTCCCGAAGACACCTCTCCTTCGTGGCAGATAGATGAGCCGATGCAACTGGGAGGTCGCCGACTCACCACCGCCGAGAGGGAACGCCGCTTTCGCCTCAAACTCTGCCTATACTGTGGGGCCGCTGATCATCTCATCTCCCACTGCAAGGAACTACCGCGCCCCGCCGCACGGCCACGAGTGCGCCCTCACTCGCCAGAGGACACGTCCACCAGAGGTCGCCGTTCTCCTTCGTTGGCCGCAGGCAGAATGCAACTAAAAGGTACTCTTTCTTGGCCTAACCAACAAATAGACATTTGCGCTCTCATTGACTCAGGAGCAGATGATAACTTTTTGGATTTTGAGTTCATGAGACTCCATAAGATTCCTGTTGTAAAACTGTATGTGCCCAAGAGGGTGTATTCTCTTGATGGGCGCCTATTAGCCAGCATAACCCACCAGACCCTGCCAATCAACCTGCGCTTGTCTGGTAATCATTGTGAGAAAATAATTTTTTTTATTGTGCCATCACGGTCCGCGCCCGTCATTCTGGGGATCACCTGGTTACATAAGCATAACCCGCACATAGACTGGCCTCGTTCGGCCATTATTAATTGGAGTGTGACCTGCCACACACATTGTCTTCGTTCCACAGCAGGATCTCACACACCGCCACCTACCGCCGTTATAGAGAACATAGACTTGACAAACGTGCCCACAAACTACCATGACTTAAGAGCGGTGTTTAGCAAGGATAGAGCACTCTCACTTCCCCCCCACCGACCCTACGATTGTGGTATCGATTTGCTAGCCGGAGCGGCTTTACCATCGACCCGTTTGTACAAGGTGTCTAACACCGAACTCAAAGCACTAGAAGAATACATAAACACATCAATAGCTGCGGGCCTCATTCGCCCTTCGACCGCACCGGTAGCCGCCGGATTTTTTTTCGTCGATAAGAAGGACAAGTCCCTACGGTCTTGTATAGACTACCGCGCTCTTAATCAGATTACTGTCAAGAATAAGTATCCTCTTCCACTCCTTGATTCTGCTTTTACTCCCTTACAGTCCGCAAAGTTTTTTACTAAACTCGATCTACGTAACGCGTACCATCTAGTTCGCATCCGAGAGGGGGATGAATGGAAGACCGCATTCAACACTCCTCTCGGACATTTTGAGTATCTTGTCATGCCTTTTGGACTTACTAATGCACCTGGCGTTTTTCAGGGCTTCATTAACGATATTTTTCGGGACATGACAGGTCGGTTTCTCTTCGTTTACCTGGACGATATATTAATTTATTCATCGACATTTGACGAACATGTGCAGCAGGTTCGGTTGGTCCTTCAACGATTGCTCGAAAATAAACTGTTCGTCAAGGCGGAAAAATGTGAGTTTCACTCATCCTCCATTCCCTTCTTAGGATTTATCATTGAGGAGGGTAGACTCAGACCAGACCTCGCTAAGGTCAAATCAGTAGTAGACTGGCCCACTCCGGTGTCCAAGAAGCACCTTCAGAGATTCTTGGGCTTCTCTAATTTTTATCGGCGATTTATTCGCAATTTTAGTCGCGTCGCTGAGCCACTTACAAGGCTAACCTCTACTAAAGTTCCGTTTGAATGGACACCCGAAGCCAATTCCGCGTTCTTGAGGCTGAAAAGATTGTTTACTTTGGCTCCTGTGCTTTGTTACCCTGACCGTTCTCTCCAATTTTTTGTTGAGGTGGATGCTTCTGATTCAGGTGTAGGGGCCGTACTCTCCCAGCAATCTACCACCGACCAGAAGTTGCACCCCTGTGCTTTCTTCTCTCGTCGCCTATCCGCTGCTGAAAAAAATTATGACATTGGCAACAGGGAGCTTCTGGCGGTCATCTTGGCCCTTCAGGAGTGGAGACATTGGCTGGAAGGGGCGGAGCTACCATTCATCATCTTCACAGACCACAAGAACCTGTCCTACTTAAGGACCGCACAGAGACTGAACCCCCGCCAAGCCAGGTGGGCACTTTTTCTGACCCGTTTTAACTTTATCATCACTTTCCGACCTGGTTCTCAGAATGGGAAGCCCGATGCCCTTTCCCGTCTCTACTCTTCGTCTCTTGAGGATTCCTCACCTGAACCAATTGTTCCCCATACCCACATCATTGGGGGACTCCAGTGGGACATCGAGCGGCAAGTCTTGGAGGCCCTAAAGTCGGACACATCTCCTCGGGGCTGCCCACCAGGTCGGTTGTTTGTGGTTCCTCGGCTCCGTTCCAGCGTTCTGGATTGGGCACATGGGTCAAAGATCGCTTGCCATCCAGGTATTCGTCGCACCAGTTTTGTCCTCTCCCAGCGTTTTTGGTGGCCATCCATTCTGGCAGATACGAAGGCGTTTGTGGCAGCATGTCGGTCCTGCTCCCGGAACAAGGCATCCCACCAGGCCCCAGCAGGACTGTTACACCCATTACCCATCCCCTCCCGCCCGTGGTCACACATAGCGGTGGACTTTGTCACAGGACTTCCCCCCTCTGAAGGAAATGACACTGTCTTGACCATTGTGGACCGGTTCTCGAAAATGGCCCACTTCGTGGCCCTCCCCAAGCTGCCTTCGGCTCTTGAAACAGCCCAACTATTAGTGCTCCACGCTTTCCGGCTGCACGGCATCCCCACTGATGTGGTATCCGACAGAGGGCCACAGTTTTCCTCGGCTGTCTGGAGGGCATTCTGCAAGTCTCTGGGGGCCTCCCCTAGCCTATCCTCCGGCTACCACCCACAGAGCAATGGACAGACCGAGCGGACCAACCAAGACCTGGAGGCGGCCATCCGGTGCACTTGTCATCAGCAACCCTCAACCTGGTCTGAGAATCTCCCATGGATAGAATACGCTCACAATTCCCTCATTAGCTCCGCCACCAACCTGTCTCCATTTCACGTCGCCTATGGTTTCCAACCCCCAGTTTTTCCTTCTACCCAACCCAATGCCGACGTACCATCCGTAACGGCACACCTGCGTCGGGCTCACCAGGCTTGGCGCAACACCAGGGCGGCGTTAAAAAGAACATCGGCCAGGAACCAACTCTTAGCCAACCGCCATCGCACACCAGCCCCACACTACCAGTTGGGACAGAAGGTCTGGTTGTCGTCCCGGGACCTACCATTGGCCACCGACTCTAGGAAACTGGCTCCCAGGTTCATTGGACCATTCCCCATTGTCAAGATCATCAACCGTGTTGCAGTCAAGCTCCGTCTCCCTAGATCTCTCAAATGCCATCCTGTCTTTCACGTGTCTCGCATCAAGCCTGTCGCATCCAGCCCACTCAGTCCTCCTGAGGTACCGCCTCCTCCACCCAGGCTGGTTGAGGGTCACCCAGCGTTTACAGTAAACACCATCTTGGATGTGAGAAGAAGGGGCAGGGGATTCCAATACCTGGTAGACTGGGAGGGGTACGGCCCGGAGGAGCGGTCATGGATTTCAAGATTGCTTATTATTGACAAAGACTTGATCAAGGATTTTTACATTCGATTCCCAGACAAGCCAGGTAGGCCGCCAGGAGGCGTCCGTTGAAGGGGGGGGGGGGGGGGGGGGGGTACTGTGGTAATCTGAAATTTCCTTGCTCAGTTCTGTTGTTGTCTGCACACCATGTTCACTCTCTCTCTCGTCCACAGTATGGAGTGCAGCTGGCGCAAGGCAGCAGCACACACCTGACGTAGATTAGAAGCAGCCTATTTAACCTGGCTGCTGACGGCCTGTGAGCGCCGGAACTTTGTCACTGCTTGCAAACCTGTTGATCTTGCCAGAGAACTCACTAGTTCATCGTGTACCATTCATCTAAGGTTTGCCTGTATTTTTCCTAGCCTTGTCTAGCGTTTTTAGTTTGTACTTTGTCCTTATATTAACTTCTTTCATGAAGTATGTTTTCCTAGCCTTGTCTAGCGTTTTTAGTTTGTACTTTGTCCTTATATTAACTTTTTTCATGAAGTATTTTTCCTAGCCTTGTCTAGCGCTTTTAGTTTTGTGTGTTATCTACCATCACCTTTGTTTTGCTACTTTGTGCTTCCTCCTAAATAAAAGGAAGAACAATTGTACACAACACGTCTCTGCATCCTTGGGATCCACTCCACCAAATCCTAACACTATGTACAGACATCAGTCCATGCCTCACGGTGTCTGGTGATTTGCGTGCAACATGGTCTTCTGCACTCAACATAGAAATAGAGAACGATACCTGGGACCAGGTTTTGAAACGAGTCCACTCTTCCTCGATCTTTGCAAGGCACAGGGTCATACAATGTAAGGTGGTACACAGAGTCCACTGGTCCAAAACCAAACTGGTTCGCGTTTTCCCTGGACTTGATCCAATTTGCGATAAGTGTCATCAAGGGGTAGCCGATCTTACCCATATGTTTTGGACCTGCCCTGCCCTGTACTAGTTTTGGAAATCTGTGTTTCTTTCACTCTCAGCTGTCGCTTCAGTCCACATTAGTCCCTCTCCCATAGTGACGTTATTCGGAGTGCTACCTCCAAACGTTTCATTGCCGATCTATTTTGCTGATCTTGTGGCTTTTCTTCGCTTGCTTGCTCAACCATACACTATCAGTTCTCCGCTCTGGCGTCGCCGAAGACGGAAAGCTTCTCTGTGCGCTAATGGACTACTTGTTAATGTTGCTAACTACCGTTTGATTGATGCGGTGTCTTTTGCTTCCTTTTCATGTAAAGCAGGAGGACTTAGACCATTTTAATGCACGCTTATTTGGTTTCTGGTGACGTTTTTCAGAGTTTGCTAGCAAATTATCTGTCGCTAATCACTTCCACACTTTCCACCGCAAACACCAAACACGGTGTTGAACATTCTTGCTTGCTTTGCACATGGTGCCCAAGGCGGATAGTTTCTGGCAGCCTTGTAGAGGTTTTACCTCCTTGACAAAGTCACCACACACGATCTATATACATATGTATATATATATACATATATATATATATATATATCTCTTTTTGACGATCTAAATATATATATATATATATATATATATATATATATATATATATATATATATATATATATATATATATATATATACAGTATATATATATATATATATACACACATAGTCGAGGTTTCTGTGGTATATCCGTTATACAGTGCTCAATACCGTGGTAGAGCTGAATATACGTTAGGTCAGGAAAAAACACAAGAGGCTATATCATCCCTACAAGCCTGTTTTGCAGGTTTCCCTGCTCGTCAGGGGATTTTATTGAGGGAAACCTGGCCCCCAAGTTCAGTTCAAAAACTTTAAAGACAATAATTTTTGCAGCAAATTCCTAAAAACACTAGAGTGCTCCTGTTGTATATAGGAAGTACAACCACTGTAAATACATTGACAGATCCTTGCAGTGACATTCTAACTTTGCTAGCAAACATATAGAACACTGGGATCCAAACTGAGGTGTTCCTCAAGGAACTCCTTGAAGTCCTCTCCTTTTTGGAAGCTACATTTTTTTTTCTTGGTAAAGTGATCAATGTCACTTAGGGGTGTTGCTGTAGCTTGTTTACTTCAGATGCAGTCACTAGTAATATTTTCAACTCCTTAATTTTACTAATAGTGTTCCTCAAGGTTCCATTTTAGGTCCTCTCTTTTTCATAATTTGGGCAGTTCAACTGGTGGCCTGCTTGTTTAGTTAAAGAAAAAAGTGTTTTGCAGTAGACTCTTAAACACACTAGACTGCTGTCATAGAGATAATCTTTGACTAGTTTTTTTGCAGAAGGTTCTTAAAAACAGCAGAGCGCTGCTGTAACTGATAAAATAAACACACCAAAAGCAAATGTCTACTGTGGAGGACGCTGGTTCTCCTGAATATACAGACAGGGCGAAATCCAACCCCCCCTAGTCCTTAGCATTTTTTAAATGTGCCCCACAAAACAATTTAGCTGAATATCCCTGCTCTATAGGAACACATATTACTGTCATAAAAATCCAGCTTTGCATGAGGACCATTAAAGCTGTGACTCCATTATTGTACCCTCTCATGGCGGTGGCCGATGTGTTGCTCATGCTGCGTTTGATGCGTCCGAAGCTGTCAGTCAAAATTCCACCCTCGCGGATTCCAATACTTTCCAGGAAGTTTTCAAATACTCCGACATCCTTGTCTGGGATAAACGGGCGCATTCCTGAAATAAGAGCAAGGTTCTGTCAATACGTGATCCTTGGGGTTTGTTTTCCCGGAATGCAAAGGAAAGTTGGCGCGGGCAAGGCGTGAATGTGAGTACATATTTATTAATAACACTAACAAACTAACAAAAAAAGGAAGCAAACAAAAGGCGCGCACAATGGCGCAGAACAAACTTGGCTAATGATACAAAACTAGAGAGACTATTAACATGAAAACGAAAACACTTACTGTGGCGTGAAACAGCATGAAAACTATGATAAACAGGAATCGCATGGGTAGCAGAGGTAGTATGGATGGATAGATAGATATAATAATGTCACCAGGACGAACAACAGAAACAGACCAGCTTAAATAGCAGTGACATGATCAGTGAAAACAGGTGCGTGACTCAAAACGTGAAACAGGTGCGTGACAAGACAGGTGAAAACTAATGGGTTGCTATGGTGACAAAACAAACAAAAGTGCACAAAGAGTCCAAAAACAAAACCGAACATGACTAAAACAAAACATGCTCACACAGACATGACAGGTTCAAGTTAAAGTTAAAGTCAAAGTTAAAGTCCCAACGATCGTCACACACACACTGGGTGTGGTGAAATTTGTCCTCTGCATTCGACCCATCCTCTTGTTCACCCCCTGGGAGGTGAGCAGCAGCGTGAGCAGCAGCGTGAGCAGCAGCGTGCGCCGCGCTCGGGAATCATTTGGTGATTCAACCCCCAATTCCAACCATTGATGCTGAGTTCCAAACAGGGAGGCAATGGGTCTTTGGTATGACTCGGCCGGCATTTTAACTCGCGACACTCTAACCACAAGTCCACTGAGCTAGGTGAATGTATGTATGAATTTTGCTTGGCGTTTTATGGTCTCATCCATCTTTAGTTATTCCAAACGTCAAGCTTTTACACAAGCAGTCCCAGTCGCTATACAACTGAAGATTTGGCAAGTTATTGCTGAACTTGTCTGTATGGGATATTTTAAGCCTCCTGTCACATTCACATGCATACACTGTTAAAGTCTGTAAAATGATGAGTTTGGCAATCTCACCCATGAGCAGAAACTTGCGGTTGTCTCCATACAACTGCAGCAGCTCGGAGCAGAAATGTTCTATGTTTGACCCCAGTCTGTATTCTCTCAGCAAGACTGCAAAGCGCTGCAACTCCACAGCATTCAGCTTGTTCCTGAGCTGCATACACATGCACGCACTAAATATGGACTTCTCAGGCAACAGGTTTAAAATCCTCTGTAAAAAGAGTGTAACAGGCACACACCGTGGTCATGTACTCCTGCATGAGCATCAGGGTGGGGTTGTTCTCCCCCACGTCGGTGGCAGATACCAGACTGCGGTGGGATTCCTGCAGTGACAGGGACGAACTCTCGCTGTACGTCTCACTGTAGTAAAGCTCAAATGCGTCCTGGGATCCATCACTAAAAGAAACAGGGGTGTTCATACCATAAAAGGACAATCAGTCTTGACTCCAGCCTTTAACATGTGTAAAGTTGGCCCCCACATCATGTCCAAATCTCCCCAAACTTGTCCCAATTGTTTGTGCTACGATTGAGCTGCAAAAATGTTTGGTCTAACTATTTACATGTTTTAGTTACTAACGTTTTATGGTTTTATGGTGTTAATGTGGTACGTAACGTATTATTAATGATAACTACTTTTTTGTTGTTGTTACTTTTATAGTTTTATAAATGTTTCAGTTTTCATAACCAGCTCCCCAACCTCATTAAAACCTCCCCCAAGCAGTCCTACTCGTTTGTGCTACAAACAACTTTGGTCTAACTATTATAGTTTTTAAGTCATTAACGTGTTATAGTTTAGATCAGTGGTTCTTAACCTGGGTTTGATCAAACCCTAGGGGTTCGGTGAGTCGGCCTCAGGGGTTCGGCGGAGCCTCTGCCGCGGAGGTCAAGACACACCCAACTCATCGTGAAAATAAAAACTTCTCTCTATCGGCGTACTATGGATACCCCCAAACAATGCTCCCTCTAATTTCCATCTGATTTGCAGGTGTGTAATTAGTTGTGAGTTCATGCACTGTGTTGGTTTTGTTCTTTGAACAAGGTGATGCTCATGCACACTTCATTTTGTGCACCAGTAAAAAAAACATATAACTTTGTCTTGAATTTGAAAAAATATATATATATATTTTTTACTAAAGAAGGGTTTGGTGAATGCGCATATGAAACTGGTGGGGTTCGGTACCTCCAACAAGGTTAAGAACCACTGGTTTAGATAGATAGATAGATAGATATATAGATAGATAGATAGATAGATAGATAGATAGATAGATAGATAGATAGATAGATAGATAGATAGATAGATAGATAGATAGATAGATAGATAGATAGATAGATAGATAGATAGATAGATAGATAGATGGATAGATAGATGGATAGAACTTTTTTGATTCTTTCAGGAGAGTTCCCTCAGGAAAATTAAAATTCCAGCAGCAGTGTACAGAATTGAGATTGAATTTAAAAAGTAAAAAATAAATAATGGGGGTATAAATGGAAATAAAATAAAAAATATTACAATAAGAATAAAAATAAAAAGCAACAATAAGAATAAAAATATAACCGTAAAAATAAGAATATAACAAGAGAAACTAGGCAGTAGTGACCATGTTATGAAAATGTATTGCACTGTTAATTGCACTGTTTTTTTGTTGCAGTTTATTTCAGTATTGTTATTGTTTTGCATCCCCTGTCATCCTAGTACCCCCCAGAGAGGAGTTGTACAGTCTGATGGCGTGTGGAACAAAGGAGTTTTTTAGTCTATTAGTCCTGCACTTGGGATGAAGCAGTCTAGCACTGAACAGGCTCCTCTGGCTACTGATAACGCTACGCAGAGGGTGACTGGCATCATCCAGGATGCTCACTAGTTTTTCCACAGTCCTCTTCTCTGCCACCGTCACCAGTGAGTCCAGTTTTATTAACAATTTATTATTTATTTATTTTATTTATTGATAATAACTACCCCTTTAGCACCCAACTATGCCGTTATGGTTTTTAAGGTCTTAAGGCTTTATGTTTTTTGTGGTGCTATTATTAATTATTCATCATTATTATTCACCTACAAGAGTTAAGCTTTTAACAAAAGCAGCAACCCTAAATGAAGCTTTCAGCACATACACAATGTTGAGATCTATAGTTATATTTTGATAAAGACCAGGAATGTACAAATGTAGAATGATGTCTGGTGCGCAAAATATAGTTTGATATGTCGGGGAACTCCACCGACAAATAATATCACTCAACAAATGTATATACCACTATTCAATTGCATAGTTAGAGTTTTTGCTTGTATCTGCTTTTTGCAGGAAGATCTAGGCCCCTTGCGTACTCCGATAGTTTGCGCGCTGCTTGCTCCATCTTGCCTTGATTGACCACCGCTGTTTTTCACTTGCGGGAAGAAGTCATGTGACGGAATACAAACTATTGGTTGTTTGATAATATTTTGTTTTCTGACCTAATGAAGAGAAACGTTTTCATTTCTTAATATGTGAATTACAAAATGACATCTCTAATAAAATATCCTCATCGGGTTTATTCACTGTTAAGGCTTGACTTGTAAAGGAATTCAGTCAGGTGATTGTATAGTACATTTTTAACGAGGATGAACATACTGTAAAGACCAGCGTAAAAAGTTGTCTGTCAATGTCTGGCATGGACAGAAAGTGTGTTCCCTTTACATTTGGTCTATGGTGGGGACAAAATGTGACCTACTATGAGCTGCAACAACTGTACTCTGGATCATAACTGTAGGATGTGTCTGTCAGACAGCTGTCACCTAAATAGATACAAAAAGAGAATTCAAATTTCTAATTTGCATGACCCCAGGATGAAGAGACGGCATGAGCGACATGCGACAGGTAAGAAAGTTCCTTTATTAGGTACCAAACAAGGAAACACCAGCGTGGCCGCAGCTGAGTGATCTACAAGTGTATCAAAACTTGATAATAGAACACAGTACACCGTACACGACAACCATACAATACTCAGACAATAAGCAATAAATCAGCGCTGTGCAGAGGACGCAGGCATAAGAAGCTTCCTAATTGACAAGCAGGGACAGGTGTGTATCCTGGAAGCAGGTGAGGACACCGGTGCTCTCACCAAAAGTGAAGTAGCAGGAAATGGAAACAACACATGTAACAAAAACATACTGTAAGAGCGCTTGGACAGAAATGACACTACACGCTGGGAACAGAAGGCCAAAGTCCAAGCTGTCATGTGGGAGCAGTACATTTTCATACCTGTATACGTACAGTACATTGTTTTGTTTGTGAATTAGTGAAGTGAATTATATTTATTTTAGTTGGCTTTACTAAGAAAATCAATGCAATCCTTAAAGGTGCCATATGTAATAACTTCATGTCAAGTCATTATTAAATGGTCCTGATATGTCAAAAGGCATCAATAAATCATGTTCTTTTCGAATACCTTTATAACTGATAACGGTAGTTCAGCTGTAAAATGCTCATTTCAAAATTAGATTTACAGCCCCGAATTGTTTTTATTGTTTTCATTTCAATGCCTCGCCCTCTTCGTCGAGCTACTGCCACTGGTAAAGTTAGTAAACATGTCAGACCTTAGTAAATCTAAAAGGCGTCGTTACGATTCTCAAGTAATTCATGACAAAACCAGGAACAAAACAAGGATTTGTATCGGGGATGCCTTTTAAAGATGGAGACAATTGAAGGCGGAGACAATGTTTTCATCTGACACCAAACTTGCTAATTTCCTCCTTGATAGGTAAGTAAGGCATTTATGTTTTCTTATTACTTGTAATAAACGGAAATTGACATTTTGTATGTAAACTATATTGTCCAATACAGTCTATGATCTTGTCTAACAAAGCTAGTATGTTCGTGCAACAAATGCTTAGTGTGGTGGTGCTCAGCTCCTAGTGCTAAGCATGCTAGCCCGGTCAATGACACATCTACATACAGGCTAACGAGGTAAATAAATGCCCGTGAGCCTGTATGTCGATGTGTATTCCAACTGACAGGGCAAAGTATATTTTCGACAAATAAAACCTATGTGAATATGGATAGTGTCAGTGCCTATATCGTTCTCAATATGCTGATACACTGAGGAAATGCGGTTTCTGGTACTGTATGTGCATCAGGCACATATGGGGTGGTATTTGCTTGGCACAATATAATACATTACATGTAATGATTTTCTACTTTGTGTATTGACATGATAGTAGGCTAAATGATTTATGCGTAACGTGGTTTTTGCGTAACGTGTGTTGGCTCATAGAATTGCACTCTGCACTGAAAGATGGTGATGTGCGTACATGAAAGAGAATGCATTGTGTCAGGTGGGATGCAACATGGAGTTATGCTGAACGAAATGTGGCGGTAAGTTTACTGTTGGCCTTGGCTTGCCATCATAGTAGGCCTATGCGATGTATAATATCCCATTCATCCATTTTGTACCGCTTGTTCCTTACGGGGTCGGGGGAGCTGGGGCCTATCCCAACTGCACACGGGCGGAAATATATTATATATTATTATATATAATTATTTCCTATTTCTGGGGCTGAGGTTGCTGAGGTAGTTAAAAAAGCTCCTCGGTGGCAAGGCCCCGGGTGTGGATGAGATCCGCCCGGAGTTTCTTAAGGCTCTGGATGCTGTGGGGCTGTCTTGGTTGACAAGACTCTGCAACATCGCGTGGACATCGGGGGCGGTACCTCTGGATTGGCAGACCGGGGTGGTGGTTCCTCTCTTTAAGAAGAGGAACCGGAGGTGTGTTCCAACTATCGTGGGATCATACTCCTCAGCCTTCCCGGTAAGGTCTATTCAGGTGTACTGGAGAGGAGGCTATGCCAGATAGTCGAACCTCGGATTCAGGAGGAACAGTGTGGTTTTCGTCCTGGTCGTGGAACTGTGGACCAGCTCTATACTCTCGGCAGGGTCCTTGAGGGTGCATGGGAGTTTGCCCAACCAGTCTACATGTGCTTTGTGGACTTGGAGAAGACATTCGACCGTGTACCCTGGGAAGTCCTGTGGGGAGTGCTCAGAGAGTATGGGGTAACTGACTGACTTATTGTGGCGGTCCGCTCCCTGTACGATCAGTGTCAGACCTTAGTCCGCATTGCCGGCAGTAAGTCGGACCTGTTTCCAGTGAGGGTTGGACTCCGCCAAAGCTGCCCTTTGTCACCGATTCTGTTCATAACTTTTATGGACAGAATTTCTAGGCGCAGTCAGAGCGTTGAGGGTATCTGGTTTGGTGGCTGCAGGATTAGGTCTCTGCTATTTGCAGATGATGTGGTCCTGATGGCTTCATCTGGCCAAGATCTTCAGCTCTCACTGGATCGGTTCGCAGCCGAGTGTGAAGCGACTGGGATGGGAATCAGCACCTCCAAGTCCGAGTCTATGGTTCTCGCCCGGAAAAGGGTGGAGTGCCATCTCCGGGTTGGGGAGGAGATCCTGCCCCAAGTGGAGGAGTTCAAGTACCTCGGAGTCTTGTTCACGAGTGAGGGAAGAGTGGATCGTGGGATCGACAGGCGGATCGGTGCGGCGTCTTCAGTAATGCTGACGCTGTATCGATCCGTTGTGGTGAAGAAGGAGCTGAGCCAGAAGGCAAAGCTCTCAATTTACCGGTCGATCTACGTTCCCATCCTCACCTATGGTCATGAGCTTTGGGTTATGACCGAAAGGACAAGATCACGGGTACAAGCGGCCAAAATGAGTTTCCTCCGCCGGGTGGCGGGGCTCTCCCTTAGAGATAGGGTGAGAAGCTCTGTCATCCGGGAGGAGCTCAAAGTAAAGCCGCTGCTCCTCCGCATGGAGAGGAGCCAGAAGAGGTGGTTCGGGCATCTGGCCAGGATGCCACCCGAACGCCTCCCTAGGGAGGTGTTTCGGGCACGTCCGACCGGTAGGAGGCCACGGAGAAGACCCAGGACACGTTGGGAAGACTATCTCTCCCAAGCTGGCCTGGGAACGCCTCGGGATCCCCCGGCAGGAGCTGGACGAAGTGGCTGGGGAGAGGGAAGTCTGGGCTTGCCTGCTTAGGCTGCTGCCCCCGCGACCCGACCTTGGATAAGCGGAAGAAGATGGATGGATGGATGGATGGATGGATGGATGGATGGATAATTATTTCGATGGTGGTCCGTGCGGTCTAACTAGACATTTTAGCAGGGTAATGCCAGCAACCTGTACCGACTCCCGACGAAAATATTGCTGTGTAACTTTACAAATACATTTGATTAATCGACATCAGCATCAGTTATCGACATAAGGCATAATTACTTAGTAAACCATCGTACAAGAAGCATCAACAAGAGAAACCTACAGCGTAGGACTCGTCAATTACCATTTGATGTTCCTTGGAGTAGGATTCGGATTCAGCTGCGTATCTGGCAACCTCAGTCATGGAGAGTGGGAGGGGATTACAAAACTTTGACCGTGATTGCAGTACCATTTCTGGCGCCATTACTACATATGGCACCTTTAATTAGGCATGGCATTATATCTGGATACAGAATGTAAACAGGTAGACTTCAAGTGTAGACCACTATGACCTTACAGCAAGAATTCCAGCAACAATTTTTATCACAGATAATTTTTTTATTTTTTTGTGAGACAAATAGGAAGAGAACTTGAACACAATTTTGAGTGTATGGCTTGTATGCCATTATACTTTACATATTTCATAGTCGTTATTGTCTATATAATAGTTTTTTAGTCATATTTATTTTTATATTGGTTTTATATTGGTTTTATTTATTTTTTTAATTGTTTTTATTCAGTCATTGGTGGAGCTAAGGATAATATTTGAATATTGTTTTTAATATTGTTGTGCAGCACTTTGGGAAAAAAATGTGTTGTTTAAATGTGCTATATAAATAAAGTGGATTGGATTGGATTGGATATATTTAGTTCATTGAACACTGCATTTTTGTGGCATGGATATGAGAATATTCCCATCTTTGAGTCAGCTGCAATAAACTTAAACTAAGTTTAATAGAAATTGGTGGGTAAGAAATGTTTTTCAGTAGATATAAAAAGAACTTACTTCTCTGCAGCCAATAGCAGTCCGGCATAGTATGATGGAACCCAGCTCTGTCAACGCACTCAATGGTCTGATGGCCGTAAATGATTTGGAACATCTGGCAGATAAGAGAACAGTACTCCTCTGCCGCATCCTACACACATTAGATATTAGATGAAAAGGATTAGGTGAGAAATGTGTAACTAGTGCGACAGAAAGGTGCCCCACTCGGTTCTCCACAGCTAGGATGACCAGGTTGCAGTAGGCATCAGGGCAGGGTGTCGGCTCCAGTGGATTGTGGTTCCTTCTCTCCCAGCTGCCGTAGCTCTTGCCCCTCTCCCAACTGCCCGTACAAGCCTGCCGTCGTTCCCAGCTTCCTCCACCGCTTCCTCCATGCCGCCTCTCCCAGCTTCCTCCTCCACTTCCTCCATGCCGCCCCTCCCAGCTGCCTCCCACTACGGGCCCCACACCACTCACTGGCCTCGGCCGGCGGCTCTCCCAGCTTCCACCTGTCTTGCGCGTCGGTTGCCTCCTCTCCCAGCTCCCTCCAGCTCGCTTCCTTTCTAAACTCCCCCCACTTCCTCCTGTTCCTCCTCCCCCTCCCCTGTCACACCCCCCGCCTCTGTCCAAATTCTGGTTTTTGTCATGGTTACTCCTAGACAGTGAGGGCCTCCAGTCCACTCCACAAATGGTGTGTCGTCGTTCCATCGTACCCCCCGATGGCCGTGGGTCAGCATTGCAGCTCATGGTTTGACGTCGGCCATCAATGCCTGTTGGATTTTTTCGATCCAGACTGTTGTCCCCGGCAACTACAGTGTCCACATTTAGACCTGAGAGAAATACATTTATCGTACCTTGCTGAGCTTGGCTGGTGGATGAATCCTCACCTGTCTTGAGGACCAGCAGGTGAAGCGCATCATCTCTCAGGTAGGAGGCCGCAGCAATCTCATGAGTGGGAATTCTCATCAGTAGCTTCTCATTGTCTCGCCACGTGAGCAACAAGCAGCGAGCCGACAGACTCAGGATACAGTCTTGGTCCATGCTGGTCTTCAAAGGCAGAACTCTCAACTGCTGCTGACCAACATAACTAAATGAGTTAAACAAACGGCACACTTACATAACAACAAATGTGACTATTACACTATTTCACCACCCTGTATTATTTGCATTAATGACTACTAAGTCTTTAAATATTGACAGGTAGGGATTCTCTACACCATCTATACTGTTCAGTGTCACATGGGGGCTGGAGACAATCCCATCTGACCTATAAAGTCTGCGGGCAGAGTTGATAGGGTATTGATCTGAAATTGAATCCAGCCCAGAATATGAAAAAAGACATCTACCCCTACATTAGTAACATCAATTGTCAATTGATCAATTACTAAGCGTATAACCATGCAAGACAGGGTATCATTTATTGGTGATCAGGTTTTACTAAGTTAAAGGTGGTTTTACATATAAAACAAATCACTGCTGCTTAGTGATATGAAAGTTTGACTACTAACCCTTGCTGTGTCAAGCAGTTGCAGCAGTTCATCTCGACTGGACGGGTTCAGAGAAACTGACACCCACGTCAGGTGACCAAGGAACTAATTGGAAAGGACAATCAACTGATGATCAGAAGTTTGTGTACCATACTGTATCGGCCTGATCTACTAAGAGCCAAATAACAAGTGCTAATTAGCGTGTGCAAAGTATAAACTTGTGTTCACAATTAGGGGGTGTGTTGTGGCCGATCTACTAAGACTGCGTGTACAATCAATAACAAGTGCAAAAATGGTACAGACCGTGTGTAGTATGGAAACAGGAAACAGTCATTACTCTCCACATCAATGGCATCAAGTTGCAACCTGTGAAGTTTTGCTATGTTGTAGAACATGCAGCACACAACTATAATCTGTGACACCTTTTTTGAACTTTTAGATTCTGCTTTTTCAGCGTGAGCTACAACAGAACCTACTTTTTGGAACGCCGAAGGTGCTCTCTGGGAGACGCCGGCGCTAACTACGGTGGTGCACGAGAATTAACCAGATGTTACAAAACGCATTGCAGATGTTTTTTCACATATTTATTCTTTTTGATAGAATTTCTGGACAGATGTGTGATGTATGTTTGATATTTGCATTTTTGACAGTCTAAATATGTTTACACGCGTATGGAAGATTCTCTCATCTCTTGCACGTACTTTCCAAACAGGCTATAAAAATGCACAAAAACAACAGCCACAAAACAGTTTTGATAAATCACATTTCCAGCACTCAGTGATTACGTTTGCATGTCTTACCAGTATTGTTACTGTTTCAATAATCAGCATTTTCTCTCCAAATGCATAAAGACTGACATGCTCAATGGATTTAGCTTGCGGTTTTGCTCATTTAAGGTACACAATCCTCGGCCCACAGGCTTAGTAGACCCAGCACTGCGTGAGTAATCAACTCGGGCTGACAAAGTTTGTTTAACAGCGTTATTCTTGTAGACCAGCACTGTATGAGCTAGCAAGTTTGCATGTGTTTTAACTAGGGCTGACAAAGTTAATGCGTTAATAACACGTTAACTATAAGTTTATTTAACAACATTATTTTAGTTTTTTGTACGCACAATTAATGCACACTCCTCCTTTTTGACCCTCGATCCATTCCGTTGCATGGAAAAATGTAATGGCGTTCAGTTACTGTTGGGCCACAAGCGGGAAAATAGTGATTAGAAATGCACAAGGAAAAGGGCACATTATGGAAATCTCAAAGCCACGGCAAGTCGTTCCCCCGACAAGACAAGACTATTTTATCTTCGATCGCCGTGAGACGACATCACTGGAGCGAACGCGGGCTGTCGCGCTTTGCTGCTTACAGAGAAAAGGAGTTTCACTTCTGTGTTTACATAACAGCTGAGGGCATTGAACACATAACATGTATATTGTTACACTAACTTCTTTAACAAGATGGGGTAAAAGTTTAGCAGAAAGGAGAGGAAAAGGCAGGAAGTCTTTCATATTCTTTATTCTTGTCAAAAACGTCAAAAAATGTCAAAACTCTTCTTCTCAAACCAATCACACACTTCCGGGTTCACAATATTAGTGCTATGCGTCACATCCAGTTGAACTACTATAACAAAACAAAAAATGTCTTACATTACATTTTGTAAAGCAATCTCTGATATGCCTACCTAAATAAATGGTAGTGCACCACTTGAGGATTACAAAGAGGGACATTTTTTGGCAGATGGAAATAAATTGTATATTCTTTTATAACATACTCTGGTTGATAGTCCTCAATAACAGAATGTTTAGCGGGCGAAATATTACACTGTAAGGTTGAGACATTGTCATGCCGCAAAACAAATGTGATTAACTTATACAACATGTAAAGTACAGAATATCAAGTGTTTATTCAGGCAAAAAAAAATCCCATTTCACCTTACCATAAATCTTTGAGAATCAAACAATTATCGTAACAATGCACATTTTGTGTTATTGATGTGCAAAACTGGTATCTAAACATAGTGTAGTTCCTCCTCTGAATGCACATGCTCCTACAGCAGGAATACAAATTCTGTATTCCTACAAAATACAAAACCTAGCAAGACACCAATGCATTGCACTTCATTTTTTGTTGTCATTAAAAGCGTGTCTATGTCCATTTTGTCATGATTTTTTTTACAAACGCATCATTGTTTAAAAAACATTTAATTAAAACAAATTAATTGTCCAGTCATGCTATTAAAAACTTGGAAATGATCTGTTTAGGGTACACGATTAATCGCAATTATTTTTTTGTTAACTACGAACAAACTGTAATTAATCAAAATTTAATATTTTAATCGTTTGACAGCCCTATTTCTATCAGGCGCAATGCTTTAGTACAGGGGTCGGGAACCTTTTTGGCTGAGAGAGCCATGAAAGCCAAATATTCAAAAAAAATATTTCCGTGAGAGCCATATAATATTTTTTAACACTGAATACAACTAAATGTGTGCATTTTTAAGTAAGACCAACATTTTTAGAGTCTCTTATTATTTTTAATAACATTGTTATTCTGAAGCTAACCAATAATAAATAAAATACTTCTCACCATTAATGCGACTTTTTCAACAGGTGCGGTAAAAAACGGATGGAATGCATGAGAATGTTTTAGATTTTGACACTGTGATTACCAGCGGAATTATTCATTACTTATCGTGTTCAAGCAATGTCAGCTAAGATTTATGAGAGAGCCAGATGCAGTCATCAAAAGAGCTACATCTGGCTCGAGATCCATAAGTTCCCTACTCTTGCTTTAGTAGATCAAGCCGTGTTTTTATTAGACTCTTTACCAGTCCTACCTACCTTGACCTCCTTTTCCACATAGTCAAAGATGAGTCTCTCAGGGTGGATGAGGAAGTCAGGAGGGTAGAGGGGGACAGTGTGCAAAGGACGTCGGTAAACGCTGCCTCGTTCAACGGGCCTGCGACTCGCTTTGGACCAAACCAATCGTTTAATGGGAGACACAAAACCCTTGGGAGGAAGATAACACACAGACAAAAAAATAGGAAATATACTGTTGGTGTCATGAGGAGCAATAATGAGGTTTCACTAATGGAAAGATGAAAACAAACATTTAATTATTTTTGCCCTAACAACAGACCTCTTTGTAAATCGCAAACACAGCAGAATGAGTTCAAATCTTATAGTGTTGTTCTTTGAAGATGCAGTTCAAGAAATATGTCATCCTCTTATACTTTTTGACAGTAGAACAAGAGAAAATATTTCTTTAAATGGCAGGTTTGACTGTCTCGCCGGGACAGTTGACAATTGAACGAGGGAAACAAGAAATTCTGTCTTCATTCATTACACACGGTAATCAATTTCTCTCTGACAGTTGACACAGTGTCACTAAAAAGAAAACAGTTAACAATATTTTGCAAATTAATGTTTGCATCAATATTTCTGCATCTGTATACTTTAGGCATTTTCTTTGAGTGGACAGGAAGAGTTCTGCTTCAGTAGTAGAGGCTGTTTGAGGCTGATAATTCTAACATAACAATGGCATTAAAGCATTGGATTAAAAAAAAATTCATTTGACCTACCTGTAACTTAACAAGTGGAATGAAATCATAATTACCTTTTTGGACTTCTTGGGTTCATAATCCATCGTGGTCTCACTGTGTTTGTCTGATCCTGGGTCAGCTAAGTCTTGTCACAGCTGTCTTGTGACACACTTTGACCATTTCTTTGTAGTAGTTTTATATCCATCTGTACTTCAGCATCTGCAACCTGGTTATTTTGCCTCTCTACACTGATTGGTTTGTGCTCTATTGTTGGGACAAACATGCACACACAAGGAGGATCGGACAGGAAGCAAAGGAAGTCTACTTCCTGTTCAAAAGGAAACTCCACCAGAGACTGATAAGGCCCATTTTACTTCAAAACACACACACACACACACGCACGCATGCACACACACACACACACACACACACACACACATACAGTAAATAACCTACGAGGGGATTTAGTAGCAACACTAAATTGGCCCTAGTGTGTGAATGTGAGTGTGAATGTTGTCTGTCTATCTGTGTTGGTACTGCGATGAGGTGGAGACTTGTCCAGGGTGTACCCCGCCTTCCGCCTGAATGCAGCTGAGATAGGCTCCAGCACCCCCCATGACCCCAAAAAGGGACAAGCGGTAGAAAATGGATGGATGGATGGGATTGAGTAGCCTATTTGCAAAGTATATTTGATTGCTATGCTATGCTGTGATGTATTAACCATCCATCCATCCATTTTCTACCGCTTATTCCCTTTTGGGGTCGCGGGGGGCGCTGGAGCCTATCTCAGCTACAATCGGGCGGAAGGCGGGGTACACCCTGGACAAGTCGCCACCTCATCGCAGGGCCAACACAGATAGACAGACAACATTCACACTCACATTCACACACTAGGGCCAATTTAGTGTTTCCAATCAACCTATCCCCAGGTGCATGTCTTTGGAGGTGTGAGGAAGCCGGAGTACCCGGAGGGAACCCACGCAGTCACGGGGAGAACATGCAAACTCCACACAGAAAGATCCCGAGCCTGGGATTGAACCCAAGATTACTCAGGACCTTCGTATTGACCAACATTTATATACATTTTACACACATTTCTAGAGTAGTTGCAGTGTCAGGTTTATATTGCAATCTCTGGACTTTAGTTCAGTTCAGCTCAGTTCAGTTTCAGTTTATTTGGAACATGCATATGATACGATGTAATGCATCACATAATTCCAGTTGTTTCATTACAGCACGTCCGAAAAGGAGTAGGAAGAAGCAGAACTTATTTAATCCTACCCCTTTTCATACCACAGCAATTTTATCCAATTTCCTTGTTCTCTGTAACAGAACAGTGAAAAAATAAATAATAAAATAAAGTAATAAAGTAAGCAAACAAATATTAAATATATAAATAATCTTTGTCTCAATAAAAAAAAGAAAAAAAGGGTTCAAGATGTTCATCATAATTCTTGTTCTGTGTACGTTGTGAACACTTGTAGTTTGAACTCTCTTAAACTGAATCATATTGGTGCTTTGTTTAATTTCTTTGGTTAATCCGTTCCATAATTGAATTCCATATACTGATATGCTAAATGTTTTAAGTGCTGTACGCAGGGGCGCCGCTAGGGATTTTGGGCCCCATGAAAATAATCTTTACAGGGCCCCCAACACAGTGTCATTATTTTTTCTGTATTATAATTTCATCATCATTAGGGGCCTCTCTGGGCCCCCCTCCATCATGGGCCCCTAGAATCTGTCTCCTTTACCCCCCCTTTTCGGCGCCCCTGGCTGTACGAGCATACAAATGTTTTACATTAGATTTTCCTCTAAGGTTATATTTATCCTTTTTTATTGACAAGAATTGTTGTACATTCTTGGGTAGCAGGACATAGTTTGCTTTATACGTAATTTTAGCTATTTGCAAATGCACCAAATCGTTGAATTTCAATAATTATGATTTAATAAATAAAGGGTTTGTATGTTCTCTATATCCATCTTCAAGTGTCACTATTCTTACCAACCAATTGTGTGCTATGTTGTTTTATCCATGAAGGCCTGAGATAACATGAGTGTAATGAAATGTTCAGATAAGATCAAGTGGAGAAAATTGTCTTGAAGATTCTCGCTTATTTTTTTGGATCAGTTAGTGATAGAAGAAATCAATAGGTCATGCAGATATAAACATGTAACGCGAATGGTTACTGTGGACTAAGTAATATTTTGTCATATGTTAAAAGTTCAGAGCTGGAGCCTATCCCTGGTTACACTCTGGACAAACACAATTCACACTCACAAACAATGTAACATGTATGTTTTTGGAATGTGAGAGGAAACTGGAGTATGCAAAACCACCTGGCTGTTAAGTATACATGCAAACCACAAGCTGCTCTAATTATTGTATGGGTGAATACAAATGTACTTTATTTAAAAAATGGATAGCTGTTGATAGTCCAACTCATACTGACTGGTACACACAAGCTATGGAGATGATATCAGTAGAACAAACTGCATTTAGTTTAGATAATAATGAGTCATATATTGGAATATGGGATCCATTATTTAAATTTGTTTCAACTAATAAATGAACCAAAATATGACTTATTATATCTTTGTGGAAAATGTTGGACGCGGTGTGTTGTCTGGCTTATGGGATGTGATGCAAGTGTAAGCCACTGTGACACTATTGTTCATTTGAATTTTTTTTATTTATTTTTTTTATTAATGTTTTTAATGATGATATCAATGAGGGTTTTTTAATCACTGCTATTTTGAAATTGTTACTAATATTGATGCTGTTGTCGATAATGTTCATTTTTGTTTCACTACATTTGGATTTGTGTGTCCTCAATTGCTCTCAATTGCTCTGTTTATTGTTGTTCTTAATGTTGCTGGGGTGGGTTTGGTTTTGGAATTGGATTGTATTGTTGTGGTGTTGTTGTGTATTGTTTTGTTGATTGATAAATAAATTCATAATTTAAAAAAAAATTTTTTTACTTTTTATCCACTATATGTCTTATATTTGTGACGCAAATCCTCTCAACCATCAAGTCCTACATTATGCAATCCTCAAAGAGGACAGCAGAGGTCACTGTTACATCTCCACAACTGAATATGTTATACTAAAGTACTGTAGTTGCAATGTTTTTATTTATAAGGTTGCTTCATCTCATTAGATGTGATTGGATATGCCAGTGGCTTTTCAATTTAAAAACCAGTAGTAATAAAAGTATTCCAATGCAAGCCGTAATACCATAATCATTTCCATCCGTATCACTGGAAGATGTGGGGTGTACCCTCAACTGGTCACTAGTCAACCACTCAAATGGGATGATGCTCCAACTCAAACATACAGATTACTTTTGTGAAGGTAGAATGTAAAATAATGAGGTACATTAGCGAATAATGTACACGACTATTCCAGTTCAGGGTCACAGCAGTGGCTGGAACCTAACCCATGTGACTTGTTGCCTGTCAATAGCAGTGTGATTGTCTTATTGATCACAAGCCAACCTTTCAAAAGTCAGCTGTGTGGTCCACTACACCAGGGGTCTTCAAAGTGTTCCAGGCTTATTAAGATGCAAATTCGTAACATATTGGCTCTTAATTTGTCATTATTAAGTACTTATTGATGCCTTATTCTGCATGGCCTTATTACACAACCAGTAAGCCATTAACTAATAGTCTTCCCTCAATAACCTCAGAATTATTGCTTATTAGTACTAAGTAAGGAAGTTGATTCTCCCTTTAATACCACTTAATGAATATGGTCTGTTCTTACATAACAAAACACAAAACTACAATAACCCTAACCCTTTAGTCTTTGTTACTTAGAAAATGTTCCCCATACTAAATTGTTACCGTTTTTTTTATATAAATATCACCGCAATGCCTCCATGGTTTGATTTAAAAATTTCAGGACTTATAGGGATCCCAAATACACAAAAGCAGGTACTATCAGGCAAGAAAAGTTGGTTTTGCATAACAGGGTCCCCTTTAACATTCTAACGTTAGCATGGTAACAGTTAGCATGTTTTACGTACCAATTTATATGACTCTGAGGTGTATGCCTGCAAAATGATTTAACAAAGCAGTTGACGAACATTAGCAAGGGCCATTTTGCAACCGTTCAAATGGGAAATGTGAGATATATAGAAGTTTGTGTTTTAGCCATTCGTTTTCAATTGGGAAAATTCCTGGTGATTCCGGGGGAAAAATAGGAAATATTTTGCTTTGAATGGGTGGAGAGTATGGATGGTAACTATATGAATTAATGTTGTCTATTCAATTGGTTGAATTAATGAAGCCAAATAAATAAATGATAAATGGGTTATACTTGTATAGCGCTTTTCTACCTTCAAGGTACTCAAAGCGCTTTGACCGTATTTCCACATTCACACACACATTCACACATTGATGGCAGGAGCTGCCATGCAAGGCGCTAACCAGCAGCCATCAGGAGCAAGGGATGAAGTGTCTTGCCCAAGGACACAACGGACGTGACTAGGATGGTAAAGGGGTAACCAGCAACCCTCCAATTGCTGGCACGGCCACTCTACCAACTTCGCCACGCCGTCCAACAAGCTTTTTTGAATGAATGCTGCATCATTATTGCTGTGGGAGAGAGCCCAGGTGTATCATCCTGGGAGATTAACAGCGTTTCTGCCTCTGCACTAAAACAAAAAGCTGCAAGTCACCACTGTGATGATTCAGTTGGAAAATACTGCCAATAATTGTCAAATGCCTACTTTAGAAAAGTCTGTTGATCGTAACCATTCTGGCGTTTGACTACATAACCAGTTTGTTAAAGTCTAGGTCAAAGATGGCGCCACAAGTGCAAGAACCACAGGCGTGCATGACGCATCTTTATTTATACAGCAGTCTATACAGATCTGCTCTGAGTGTGTCATCCATCTAGTTCTTTGCTTGGCTGGCCATCTCCATGGTTTCCAGCCATAGTTGTGGAGGAGGAAAGGGCCACAATGTGGGTTTGCCATCTTAAAGGTTATTCATAAAAATGATGTTGAAAAAGAGAGATGCGGTTGTGCAGGTATTAGTGCGCGTGACAGATAAAAACAGATTTCAAAATCGGCCTTTATCCTTGTGTGCAAAACCACTGACGTGTAGAAAATGAGCATTTTGTGGGCATTCATTAGGCTTTCAGTGACAATGGTGAAACTAATTACAGCTTAAATTTGCTTTAACATTCTACTGTGTGCAGCTGAGTGCTGCGTGGGCTCTGACTCACTTGCTTGTGGAACACACAGCCTCAGGCATTGCAGAACAATACATTGTTACAAGTAGTGCAGTCAAACATTTACAATTTCTAATCAGATTAATCACAGGGTTGCTGTAGATCAATTGCAATTAATCAAAATTAAAATATCATTTGTTTCTTAATCTACTTTAATTTTATTTCATTTTACATGAGCAAAAAAACTTATGAAAAATGGGAATATATGCACTAAACGTGTTTATCAAACATCTTTAACATCATGTTCGTGTTTATGCTCATTAACGTGAACCTGCTACTGCTTAAGTGGTATTAATGTGCTATTTTTAGCTGGAAGTACTTCAGTAAACAGAAAAGTTATTCCTGCAAGGCGTGCATAAATACTGTACTTTGTTTTGTCAGGGTTTTTGTGTGTGTACCGTATTTTTCGGAGTATAAGTCGCACCGAAGTATAAGTCGCACCTGGCGAAAATGCATAATAAAGAAGGAAAAAAACATATATAAATCGCACTGGAGCCCGGCCAAACTATGAAAAAAACAGAGACTTATAGTCCGAAAAATACGGTACTCAATTTTCACATCGAAAAGGCCAACGTACTGTTTCGTGGCTTCCGTATTGACTTGTTTGGTTCCGCAACCTGTCACCATTGCATTACCATAATCAACGCATGCGTAAACAAACTGTCTGAAATGCGTTGCCAGACGTTTAAGGGAATTTGAGCCATTCTGAGCTTAATTCTATTTTTAAAAATCAATCAGATTAATAAAGATGATGAATAAATCTGCATTAATGCGTTCATTTTGTCGGCTATAGTTACAAGACAACATTAGGCATGGTCCTTAAAGGGGAAATGCACTTTTTTTAGAATTTGCCTATCGTTCACAATCATTATGTAAGACATGACGAAGGATGTCTTTTTTTTAATACATTTTAACTTGTAAATAAACGTATATAAAAGTCTGCTTACAGCGGAGCCAATGGGATTACGTCTATTCCACCCATAAAATCCAATTAAAAAACATCCGAAAAGCGCCAACAATACTCCATTTACATTTCGTGACTTGAATATTAACCAAGTATTAGTGATATTGTTATTATAAGCGCTAGTGCAGGCAAACTATTTTTAGCGGCGCCGTGATCTCGAGCTTGCATGCCAATGTTGACATGATCAACTGACCAACTGCTTTCTCGTTTGCTTGCTCGCCAAACTTTATTGTAGATCATAACTCATGCATCCCACCTGGACAGTAGAAGGACAAAGATGTATTCCGACAAGTTGGTACACTTTGACAGCCAATTTAGACCCGGCAATGGACAGAACGACACGAAAAGACGTTTGGTTCCACCCCCCTTTTCTTTGTGAGGATTTTGAGTCATTCTTCATCTAAACGTAAATATTTGAACATCCTAACAGTCCTAATGACAGTAGACATTATACAGTAAATGATGTTTTATTATGTTTGTTGCCTCTCATAAAGTCTGCAGTGAGCAGTAATCAGTGATATTGTTGAACGTCATGATGAGTTTTTGAAATGAATGAATATTAGAGCATATTATTATAAATGTTCTCGTACATTACAAATATACTTACATCATGTATATAAACCCTTTAAAGGCTTTATAGGCAGAATAGAGCGACTACCATAGGCTCCATTGTAAGCCAACTTTTGATCACATTTATTTACCAGTTAGAATGCATTTTAAAAAGAGGACATTTGCTGTCATGTCTTTCAACAATAAGCAAAACATTTTTTAAAGTGCAGTTCCTGTTTAAGGGTACACACAGCCAGAACAGCCAGTTGAGGTGAAAACAACATGACATCTGCACAATTAAACATGTAATTCAGTTCATGTGTGTGTGAATGTAGGAGAGAGTCAATGGAGCTTGTGGGGTCACTCTTGGGCAATGCATGAGACACTACAAGGTCACATGGGCCTGACTGTTTTTGTCTCCACTTTTATGTTTGTCCATCGGGAACAAATGTTGTTGTTTATGCATCAGACCTTTTTGTCATGGCCTCAACAATGCAGGACAATGATGTTTGAGTAAATAAGCCACAATTGTTTTGTTTTGGTGTGTGACTTGTTTTCCGGTGGAACCTTCTGTGAGTCAGTATGTTTTTAGGTCAGGTCGGGGATCGCCAAGGTCAGGTCAGGAGAGGACCAAAAAGATGCTGACTGCATGGATGTCTGTATTGGAACAATACACACAGTGATAATACGTTTTTACTGTATGCAGTGATGGAAGCTGGGAAAAAAATGACAGGCTCCAAGAACTTTTTTGCACCAGAGACTCCAGCTTGTGATCAATAAGTTAACCACCACAATGTTAAAAGCCATAATTATCTACTGCTGTGATTTAATGAATTCATATAGACAATTCGATGAATGAGAATCCACTTTGTTCTGGGACATGAGGCAAGTCATGATGGCAGGTTTACAATCACTCATACATGCACTTCTGCTGAGTCATTTTACAAAGGAAGATAAAAGATAAAATAGTAATGTCAGCAAATAGAGGCATACAAAATGTCCAATCTATTCAGTTAAAACTTCACAATCATTGAGCCACAATGTAACAAAGTAGGCATGCCAGTGAGAGCAGAGATTGTACAGTTAGTGTTTGTTTTATCACGTTCGTAGTTTGTATATCTTGTTTAGCTTTTAGCACTATTGCTACATGATCTGCTTATCACCCAACTGTAAAACTAGTAACTCATCCTCCTTGTATTCAGGCTCAAAAAGATAAAGTTCTGAATCATCATTTCCCCCAAAGAAGTTGTTGTTGGCTCTCTCTGCCATGATTAGTAGTTGTTGTTAAAGGAAATAGCAAACTGTGTGATGTGCTCTGTGAAATCAATGCACCCCCAAAACATGTTCCGGCAATGCTTAAAATGACCGAAATATTACATATTGTCATCAATGTGCTTGTTAACACATTTTACTTACAGTATTTAAATAAAACATTGATGGGATTTTTTAGGGGGGCTTTGAAGCCGAATAGATTGAATCCCCATTACCTGCATTGTTAGCTGACTCTTACTAGCGTTTATTTACGATTCAGAATAAAATATAAAAAGAGAAAAATGTGTATTCTTATCTCACATAGGGATTGTGAATAATGCACAATTCCCAAAAATGTGCAGTGGTCGGGAGTAAAGAAAAATTCAATGGATATTTAATGTAAAATCACCATCTTGCCATATATTTTCCTTAAGGTAAATATATGATCTTCAATGCCATTTTAAACAAAGTAATTTATTACTACTTGTTTGCTTGCATACAAGTCAAGGCAACAATTAAGCATGCATTTAAAAATGACTGTCTCAGCTAACAAGGAGTTTGACAAAGCTAAATAAATCACTAGATATTTAATGTTTTGGTGACGTAAATCAGAGTTACGAGGTGATGTGATTGAAAGAGGAAGGTGTTGTGCGCATGTACGTGTGAGTGTACATGATTAATAAAGGTTAAATGGTATAAGAATCCTGCCTTGATGTGTTTGTGTCTGATCTGCCGGGGGGCAAGTGGGCTCAGGGGGGTTTGTGTATGTAGGCCAGGGGGATCACGTACCAATGGCTCCATTTGACTGAGGCAGATCCACAGAACAAAAAGGGAGAGACAGAGTATAAAATTGAGCAATAGGGTTGAAAATAACCAATGAAAGTAGCCATGCATACATAGGCAAAATGTTTTTAATGTGATCATAATTCGGATTACAATGTTACTGTGTACACAGACCCCGGAAAAAATGATCCGATTATGACGTGCATTTTCCCGCATCACGCCTGAAATTGGAGTACTTAATCTTGACATGTGTGCAGCACATACCGGGAACGGAAGTAGAAGAAGAAGCAGTGACTTCTGCTGTAAATAAACATGGCTCTGTGCATTTCTGCTTGTCCGATGTTGTCACATAATTGTGTGAATGTTTGGGCATTCACACAAGTATGTGACAGCCCACAGTTTTCATCCGATCAGAACCGTTCAAGTATCAAAACGTCCGGCTTGACCGGGAATCCTAAGCGCCTCAAAACCATTTTTTAAAAATAGCCTAGATTACGCACAATTCCCGGTTTTCGGGTCATATTTCCCATTGAAAATGAATGGGCCATTTTTCCAACTTGCACAATTTCAGCACATGCTCAGTGGCTTAGTGGTTAGAGTGTCCGCCCTGAGATCGGTAGGTCGTGAGTTCAAACCAGTGACGTGCGGTGAGGTTCATGGCTGGTGAGGCACTGACTTCATCACAGTCAGATTTACAAACATATGAACCCTAAAGAGTATCTTATTCACCATGCGATTGTCAGCAGTTAACGGGTTATGTTTAAAAGCTCATACCAGCATTCTTTCCTGCTTGGCACTCAGCATCAAGGGCTGGAATTGGGGGTTAAATCACCAAAAATGATTCCCGGGCGCGGTGCTGCTGCTGCCCACTGCTCCCCTCACTCCCAGGGGGTGAACAAGGGGATGGGTCAAATGCAGAGGACAAATTTCACCACACCTAGTGTGTGTGACAATCATTGGTACTTTAACTTTACACATACAAACTGTAGCACACAAAAAAGCACATTTAATAAAAAAAAACTTTATTATGGTCTTACCTTTACTTATAAATGAAGTCCATGCGCCGCTCCTTCTGAACAAAAGCATCGATAACTTGTTTATAGAAGTCTTCCTTATCTTTCTTCAGTTTTAAAAGTCTCTCTGTTTCGATGGAGATCTTCCTTTAATTATTACCTCCTGCTTCGATTGAAAGTCCAGTTTAGAAAACTGTTTTATTTTAGATATGTAATCCACCATGTTAAAAGTCCAGGCGAGAGGAAAAAATAAACGATCACTGTTGCTGCTTGTTGTCACTTATTCTGCAGCCGAGTAGTCGCAAGAATGATCGCTGGGATCACTAGCGCCCTCTACCACCATGAGGCGGGATTACTGCGAGCCTCACACAGTGCGTCTTCGCAGCCGTTTTATGATTGCTCAGCACAAGAAATACGTTGCACACATACAGTTGTTGACAAAATACATTGTACATTGTACACTGTACATTATATACCTCAGCTAACTAAACTATGGAAATGTATAATATAATTCATATAGCAATACAGTCTCACTGCACAGCAGGCCAGCAGTTAGCCGAGTCATTGCGCAATCCATGGTGAGACTCAACTGGCTGCTGACTCACCGCAAGTCTCTTCTCAGTATTTGAACGGCAAATGTGAAAATTCAGCGATTTTGAATAAAAATAATCTAAAACTGGTGAAGTAAAATGGAAAATAACTTTATAGTATAATCACTGGATACATATAACAATTTAATTAATTTTTTTACTTTTTACATTTTTTTTCTTTCCATGTTGCCACGTGAGGCCCCGCCTCACCTGCCTCCCCTGACTGCACGTCACTGGTTCAAACCCCGGCCAAGTCATACCAAAGACTATAAAAATGGCACCCATTACCTCCCTGTTTGACACTCAGCATCAAGGGTTGGAATTGGGGATTAAATCA
Source organism: Nerophis lumbriciformis (assembly GCF_033978685.3). NCBI lineage: Eukaryota > Metazoa > Chordata > Actinopteri > Syngnathiformes > Syngnathidae > Nerophis > Nerophis lumbriciformis. Next base: position 42,544,566 of record NC_084548.2, on the reverse strand, counting down.
CCAAAAATGATTCCCGGCGCGGCCACCGCTGCTGCTCACTGCTCTCCTCACCTCCCAGGGGGTGAGGGCGATGGGTCAAATGCAGAGGATAATCTCACCACACGTAGTGTGTGTGACAATCATTGGTACTTATTTCTCAACTGATTTGAACTGTTCCACCATCCACATGCTCCACTCACCTTGGACAATCAAACTAACATTTTCCAAGTTCAACATTTTTTTGCAAAGCCCTATTTTCACCTCTTCTTGAAAAGTTTTCACAGTCCACATTTTTCAACCGTTTTTGACCATTCCACCCTCAAACATTCTTCTTAATTGGGACAACAAAACAAAATTGTTTTCTATTAGTACAAATTCCCAGTTTTCCCGAAATTCCACAAATCCTAAAATACCCATTTAGATTCAAACTGTTACAATGTCAACATTTTTCAACGGCTTTGAAACATTCCAACACCAACCCATTCATATCATCTATGACAGTTGTTGTACTCCCTATATTTTCAAAAATTTCAGTTTTCCCCGAAATTTCCAATTTAATAGGAAATTCCCATTCAAATGAACAAATGTATTCATAATTAAACAATTCCCCAAATTCTCAAAATTCTGCGCCATTTTTTACCCAAATTCGATCTTTCAACCATCAACCACACTGCTCTTCACATATGTCCAACGCAAAACATGTTGTTCCTTTCCCAAAATTCCTGGTTTTACCGGAATTTCCGGTAATTTTCTCCCCATTGACAATTCATCCGATTTGAACAGTTCCAACATCCACGCACTCCACTCACTCTGGACATTCAAGCCAGAATGTTTCCCGGTTCCGCAAATTCCCTGATTACCCAGAATTACCAGGATTTCCCCACCTCTGAAAGTGAATGGGCAAGAAACAAACCTCTCCATATCCCACATTTCTCAATCGATTCAAACCTTTCCAACATCCACACATTCCACACGACTCTCACATGGTGACTGATCTCACATGCTGACTGTCCTCTTTTCTGACACGTGGTCCTTTGAAATGCAAAACATGCCTATGGTTGGTGACTGAAGAATAAAAAATGTTATATGATCATTGCAGATAATCAATTCATTTGCTCCTGGGCTTATTTCAGAACAAACATCCTCCTCACTATAACTGGATGAGTTTTTTTAGTTGTTTTAGTGCAGACTATGCACAGAATCGCACACTGACATTTATTGACACATTTAAGAGGAACATACCTTCCATTTGCTCCCAGGAGAGCTGAAAACAGCACTAAAACCAAGTGAACTCTGACCTGGTGTTAGGCAATGTTGTCATGGTTACAGCTGAATGCAAATGGGTTGTTTGTCAGGAGTCATTGACATTGATGCGGGAGGGGAATTGGTGGAGAGCCGTTGTTCTTAGGCCACTAAACCGGCTAAGGTTATCCAAGGTAAATCCCACTTAACCTTATCCGTGTCCACCAGTGACGTGCAGTCAGGGGAGGCAGGTGAGGCGGGGCCTCACGTGCCACCATGGAAAGAAAAAAAATGTAAAAAGAAAAAAAACGAATTAAATTGTTATATGTATCCAGTGATTATACTATAAAGTTATTTTCCATTTAACTTCACCAGTTTTAGATTATCTTTATTCAAAATCGCTGAATTTTCACATTTGCCGTTCAAATACTGAGAAGAGACTTGCAGTGAGTCAGCAGCCAGTTGTGCCTCACCATGGATTGCGCGATGACTCGGCTAACTGCTGGCCTGCTGTGCAGTGAGACCGTATTGCTATATGAATTATATTATACATTTCCATAGTTTAGTTAGCTGAGGTATATAATGTACAGTGTATTTTGTCAACAACTGTATGTGTGTAACGTATTTCTTGTGCTGAGCAATCATAAAACGGCTGCGAAGACGCACTGGCTGAGGCTCGCAGTAATCCCGCCTCATGGTGGTAGAGGGCGCTAGTGATCCCATCATCCCAGGGATCATTTTTGCGACTACTCGGCTGCAGAATAAGTGACAACAAGCAGCAACAGTTAGCGATCGTTTATTTTTTTCTCTCGCCTGGACTTTTAACATGGAGGATTACATATCTAAAATAAAACAGTTTTTGTTATGCCCGTTTGATTGTGGACTATTACTGACACCTTGTGGCGATGGGAAAATGCTGCGCGTCATCAGTTTTGGCTCTTCCGGTTTACGATGTTAGTTCAGTTCATGAGACAATAAGAAGTAGACAAGTTGTGTTACCTCTTACAAGCCTTGGAAAAGATAAGTCTGTAAGTAAACTGTTTAACTTGTTTATGTGGCTCAATATGAAGGTGGAAAGTGGCTACATTTGATAGTAAGATGTGTATTGAAAAACGATTTTTGTGCACTAATTTAATGGATGTTTGAGGACTTAAAATGGCTGCCGGTCGTATATTTCCACCATAAAAATAGTTTCAACACTCAGCAGTGTTTGTTTGATTGTGGTGCTGTGTATTTGTGTGGAGCTGATGTTTACATATTGTGTATTGCATTTCAGTGTGTTGATTGAATCATATAGCTTAAACATTGTCATTGTGTTTATTTCAGTTTTACAAAAAAAAAAAAAAGTCCAGTGCAAGACAAATCAAGATCAACAACAATAAAGAGCCTAAATGGATTCATCTGCTTTGGAACTTTATTAGAACGTCCTGGATTGGTTGTTAGCTGTCTGCCAAGCTGTATAACCTCAACACAAATAGTGAGGGCAGAACAGTTTTCTAAACTGGACTCTCAATCGAAGCAGGAGGTAATAATTAAAGGAAGATGCCCATTGAGACAGAGAGACTTTTAAAACTGAAGAAAGATAAGGAAGACTTCTATAAACAAGTTATCGATGCTTTTGTTCAGAAGGAGCGGCGCATGGACTTAATTTATAAGTAAAGGTAAGACCATAATAACGTTTTTTTAATTAAATGTGCTTTTTTGTGTGCTACAGTTTGTATGTGTAAAGTTAAAGTTAAGTTAAAGTACCAATGGTTGTCACACACACTAGGTGTGGTGAAATTTGTCCTCTGCATTTGACCCATCCCCTTGATCACCCCCTGGGAGGTGAGGGGAGCAGTGAGCAGCAGCGGTGCCGCGCCCAGGAATCATTTTTGGTGATTTAACCCCCAATTCCAACCCGTAATGCTGAGTGCCAAGCAAGGAAGAGTGCTGGTATGAGCTTTTAAACATAACCCGTTAACTGCTGCCAATCAAATGATGAATAAGATACTCTTTAGGGTTCATATGTTTGTAAATCTGACTGTGATGAAGTCAGTGCCTCACCAGCCATGAACCTCACCGCACGTCACTGGTGTCCACACACACACAATGGTCGTTTAAGACCCACTCGCCTCCTCCGCCCGCCGGCGCAATGCGACCTAGTATGCATGCGCGAAAAAAATGCGTGTGTCATAGTCACCTCTGACCTGGAAGTGTATTCTTACCCTGTGTTTCAATGTAGACTATTGCCACATTTCTTTTAAGAGTAAACCTTGCTTGCCTCACCATCAGCAGCTGTTAGACTCGCCCTATTGTAGTGAATCACACCTGAGCCATCATACATGAATCATATCTTTAATGGACATGTGAAAGTAAACAATGTGATAAAGAACATTTTACAACTATCATAGATACCTGTTCAGGACTCCAATTGGCGGTCGTACTTGACGGCCGCAACCACTTCGTTATGGAGTACAAAACTAAACGTTGCGTAATCGCTCAACATACATCGCGGACAATAGCTATGAATAGTCTGCTTTGCCAGTCCAAATGTATTCGCTGTTTTTCGTAGTCTGTCGTTGTCTCCCTTTTGACAAATGGACAAAGTTTTTCACTAAGTAGAATCACAGCTGACCTGGACTTTCGAAAGTTCTCTTGCCGTTCAGCTGGCACAACACACTCGTTGACAAACATGTCCCACCAGGCTGCCGTTCTTCCAGGCCGTCGCTCAACCGTCTATGTTGCCGTCTGAGATGTGTAGTATCCGAAATAGCTGCAATCGCGCGTTTGCTTCTCTTAAGGTATTTATGTGTGATTTCTACACGGGCATGTCTGGATGACTCGCCTCCATCTTTCTGACGTCAATTCCTGTGTGGGGCACAGTCTTTCTGGCCTCACTTCCTCTCCAAACTCAGTTTGTAAACGATCAATAAGTCCATACAAAGCTAAGAGCCGGAGATTCAAGAAATAGACGGCGCACTTACCCGTGTAAAAAAAAAAAGTCTGAGGAGGGGGACCTTAAACGCTGATTTAGTCTGGCTGAAACGAGGCTTAGGCTAAATAATTATTCGTTAAAGGGGTTATCCAGCTCCTCTCTGAGCTGCCACCTTACCGTGGTAGAGGAGTTTGCGTGTCCCAATGATCCTAGGAGCTATGTTGTCCGGGGGTTACTATGCCCCCTGGTAGGGTCTCCCAAGGCAAACTGGTCCTAGGTGAGGGATCAGACAAAGAGCAGCTCGAAGACCTCGATGAAGAACAAAAACAAAGGACCCAGATTTCCCTCGCCCGGACGCGGGTCACCAGAGCCCCCCTCTGGAGCCAGGCCCGGAGGTGGGGCACGATGGCGAGCGCCTGGTGGCCGGGCCTGTCCCCATGGGGCCCGGCCGGGCACAGCCCGAAGAGGCAACGTGGGTTCCCCCCTCCAATGGGCTCACCACCCATAGCAGGGGCCATAGAGGTCGGGTGCAGTGTGAGCTGGGCGGCAGCCGAGGGCAGGGCGCTTGGCGGTCCGATCCTCGGCTACATAAGCTGGCTCTTGGGACGTGGAACGTCACTTCGCTGGGGGGGAAGGAGCCTGAGCTAGTGCGTGAGGTGGAGAAGTTCCGGCTAGATATAGTCGGACTCACTTCGACGCACAGCAAGGGCTCTGGAACCACTTCTCTTGAGAGAGGCTGGACTCTCTTCCACTCTGGCGTTGCCGGCAGTGAGAGGCGACGGGCTGGGGTGGCAATTCTTGTTGCCCCTCGGCTCAAAGCCTGCACGTTGGAGTTCAACCCGGTGGACGAGAGGGTAGCTTCCCTCCGCCTTCGGGTGGGGGGACGGGTCCTGACTGTTGTTTGCGTTTACGCGCCAAACGGCAGCTCAGAGTACCCACCCTTTTTGGATTCACTCGAGGGAGTACTGGAGAGTGCTCCCCCGGGTGATTCCCTCGTTCTACTGGGGGACTTCAACGCTCATGTTGGCAGCGACAGTGAAACCTGGAGAGGCGTGATTGGGAAGAATGGCCGCCCAGATCTGAACCCGAGTGGTGTTCTGTTATTGGACTTTTGTGCTCGTCACAGATTGTCGATAACAAACACCATGTTCAAACATAAGGGTGTCCATATGTGCACTTGGCACCAGGACACCCTAGGCCGCAGTTCCATGATCGACTTTGTAGTTGTGTCATCGGATTTGCGGTCTCATGTTTTGGACACTCGGGTGAAGACAGGGGCGGAGCTTTCTACCGATCACCACCTGGTAGTGAGTTGGCTGCGATGGTGGGGGAGGATGCCGGACAGACCTGGCAGGCCCAAACGTATTGTGAGGGTTTGCTGGGAACGCCTGGCAGAGTCTCCTGTCAGAGAGAGTTTAAATTCCCACCTCCGGAAGAACTTTGAACATGTCACGAGGGAGGTGCTGGACATTGAGTCCGAGTGGACGATGTTCCGTACCTCTGTTGTCGAGGCGGCCGATTGGAGCTGTGGCCGCAAGGTAGTTGGTGCCTGTCGTGGCGGTAATCCTAGAACCCGTAGGTGGACGCCGGCGGTGAGGGATGCCATCAGGCTGAAGAAGGAGTCCTATCGGGTTCTTTTGGCTCATGGGACTCCTGAGGCAGCAGACAGGTACCGACAGGCCAAGCGGTGTGCGGCTTCAGCGGTCGCGGAGGCAAAAACTCGGACATGGGAGGAGTTCGGGGAGGCCATGGAAAAAGACTTCCGGCAGGCTTCGAAGCAATTCTGGACCACCATCCGCCGCCTCAGGAAGGGGAAGCAGTGCAGTGTCAACACCGTGTATGGTGGGGATGGTGCTCTGCTGACCTCGACTGCGGATGTTGTGGATCGGTGGAGGGAATACTTCGAAGACCTCCTCAATCCTACCAGCACGTCTTCCTATGAGGAAGCAGGGCCTGGGGAATCTATGGTGGGCTCTCCTATTTCTGGGGCTGAGGTTGCCGAGGTAGTTAAAAAGCTCCTCGGTGGCAAGGCCCCGGGGGTGGATGAGATCCGCCCGGAGTTCCTTAAGGCTCTGGATGTTGTGGGGCTGTCTTGGTTGACAAGACTCTGCAACATCGTGTGGACATTGGGGGCGGTACCTCTGGATTGGCAGACCGGGGTGGTGGTTCCTCTCTTTAAGAAGGGGAACCGGAGGGTGTGTTCCAACTATCGTGGGATCACACTCCTCAGCCTTCCCGGTAAGGTCTATTCAGGTGTACTGGAGAGGAGGCTACGCCGGATAGTCGAACCTCGGATTCAGGAGGAACAGTGTGGTTTTCGTCCTGGTCGTGGAACTGTGGACCAGCTCTATACTCTCGGCAGGGTCCTTGAGGGTGCATGGGAGTTTGCCCAACCAGTCTACATGTGCTTTGTGGACTTGGAGAAGGCATTCGACCGTGTACCCCGGGAAGTCCTGTGGGGAGTGCTCAGAGAGTATGGGGTATCGGACTGTTTTATTGTGGCAGTTCGCTCCCTATATAATCAGTGCCAGAGCTTGGTCCGCATTGCCGGCAGTAAGTCGGACACGTTTCCAGTGAGGGTTGGACTCCGCCAAGGCTGCCCTTTGTCACCGATTCTGTTCATAACCTTTATGGACAGAATTTCTAGGCGCAGTCAGGGCGTTGAGGGGATCTGGTTTGGTGGCTGCAGGATTAGGTCTCTGCTATTTGCAGATGATGTGGTCTTGATGCAGGCCCGGCCCTAACCAATCTGGCGCCCTAGGCAAGATTTTAGGTGGCGCCCCCCCACATCGGCAGTGAAGTGTATATACTCACAAGAACCCGAATAGCTTTGTCTTTGACCTTTTTTTTTTTACTTACAACTATACCTAATATATAAAGGGGTGGAAAAGTGACTATTACCTGCAGGGCAAACATTAGCTAACCAGAAGGTAATAACAATGTAAACAAAAAACACCTGCTTGAGAGAGACCTAATACAAACATTTATATGCACGTACAACACTTAGAACTTTTAGCATATCAGTATGTGGAATTAAATTATGGAATAGATTAAGTAAAAAAGTTAAAAATTGTACTGATATGATCCAGTTTAAGAGGTTGTTCAAAATAATAGTGCTTACAGAGTACAAAGAAGAAGAATTATGAGAAATACTTTCAACCTTATTGAAAATAAGATATTCTTCATCTCAGTATGTTAATAATGACTGAATTAATTAATTAATTACATATTACAAAACTGTTGTATACTAACTCATAGATGTTATTTTATTATATAAAAAGGTCAGTAAATGATTCTACATATTTGTAAACGCTTTGAAGTGGGAAAGAGATAGGATTAAATAAGCTTTGCTTCTTCCTACTCCTTTTCGGGCATGATGTAAAATGAAATGATATGAAATTGTGTGATGTATTATGATGTAAGTGTGTTCATGTTCGAAATAAACTAAAGAAAGAAAGAAATGTCCCTGAGGAATGTAAAGTGGGAGTACTGTAATTACCTAACGTTACATTATTATTTTCCATAACAATTTAGCCCCCTCCACAATATTAACCCGACGTTAAAACAGAACTAGCTATTTATTGATTAGCAATTGCCGAATCATGTAACATTAGCTTAATGCTAAAAAGCCAGGTTACTATCACATTCTGTAACAGACAAATAATTTCATGTAGGCTAACGTTACCTACCTGCTACCTCTGTCTTTTCTCGTTTCTCCTCCTCTTCTTTTCTCTTTTTTCTTCCCTGGGCACCTGACAGTTTTGGCATCTTGTGTTGATTTTTTGATGTGGGGACGTCCAAAAAGAGTCACGATACGGGAAGGGAGGGGACGCACCGTGCGGGGGAGGAGGGGGGGGGGGGGGCGTAATGTTGTAACAAATAATATTTCTATTAAATAGGCTTTACTTTGCATTTTAATTAACGTGGGATTATTTTTTGTATTTAGAAATAATAGTACCAACTTTTTTTTTCTTTTTTTTTTCTCCCAACATTTGTGGCACTGGCGTGGCGCCCCCTGATGGACGGCGCCCTTAGCATTTGCCTATACGGCCTATGCCATGGGCCGGCCCTGTCTTGATGGCTTCTTCTGGCCAAGATCTTCAGCTCTCGCTGGATCGGTTCGCAGCCGAGTGTGAAGCGACTGGGATGGGAATCAGCACCTCCAAGTCCGAGTCCATGGTTCTCTCCCGGAAAAGGGTGGAGTGCCATCTCCGGGTTGGGGAGGAGATCTTGCCCCAAGTGGAGGAGTTCAAGTACCTCGGAGTCTTGTTCACGAGTGGGGGAAGAGTGGATCGTGAGATCGACAGGCGGATCGGTGCGGCATCTTCAGTAATGCGGACGCTGTATCGATCCGTTGTGGTGAAGAAGGAGCTGAGCCGGAAGGCAAAGCTCTCGATTTACCGGTCGATCTACGTTCCCATCCTCACCTATGGTCATGAGCTTTGGGTCATGACCGAAAGGACAAGATCACGGGTACAAGCGGCCGAAATGAGTTTCCTCCGCCGAGTGGCGGGGCTCTCCCTTAGAGATAGGGTGAGAAGCTCTGTCATTCGGGGGGAGCTCAAAGTAAAGCCGCTGCTCCTCCACATCGAGAGGAGCCAGATGAGGTGGTTCAGGCATCTGGTCAGAATGCCACCCGAACGCCTCCCTAGGAAGGTGTTTCGGGCACGTCCGACCGGTAGGAGGCCACGGGGAAGACCCAGGACACGCTGGGAAGACTATCTCTCCCGGCTGGCCTGGGAACGCCTCGGGATCCCCCGGGAGGAGCTGGACGAAGTGGCTGGGGAGAGGGAAGTCTGGGCTTCCCTGCTTAAGCTGCTGCCCCCGCGACCCGACCTCGGATAAGCGGAAGAAGATGGATGGATGGATGGATGGATGGGGTTATCCAGCTTAGTGTAGACATAGCCTTAAACTTGTACCCCTTTAGGCCTTAACGCTCCTGCATACTAATACAACATTAACCATAGTCTGTAAAAAAAGAAAAAGCTGTAAAACATCTTCCTTTGAACTATTTCTCACCACAAAAAAGAGGAAATCTTAACAGAAGAGCATGCGGGCTTATTTTTCACATCAGTTTGCATGGTTCATTGACACAGTATCTGTGCACAGGGACGGAGCTATGGGGGGCAGTGGCCTCCAGGCCGGTGCGGTGGCCTCCGGGCCGGTGCGGTGGCCTTCGGGCCGGTGCGGTGGCCTGGCAGTCAGGTCCCTCCCCCTGGTTCTGTCCAATGGTTAAAAATCGGACGAGCTCAGTTTGCGCTAACAAAGCTAAGCGCTATCTTTCTGTCTGTGTGCTTCTAATCGTTTTACAGCTTTTTTTAGCCCTTCTCTAACACATTAAGTATTCTTATAGAACGTACAAATCACCCACTCTTTCTGTTTTACCGCTTCCCTTTCAGCTATCTAGCTGCTAAGCTAGCAAAGACAAGCTCGTCCCGGTCCAAAGCCCCCCGCCTCGAATACAGCAAGAACTCAACCCGGTGAAGGAAATAAGGTGACTATGGCTTCCTGTTCTTCATGCACCTCTCTAATGGTTAGGTTTGTTCTGCTAGATGGCCGTGTCCGTCAGTTAAAGCAGAGTAACTTTGTAACTTTAGACGCCGTGGTCATGTTTGCTAGCATTAGCTGTAGCGAGCTAACTAACCCAGCTTGTGGCAGCTCTAAGCGGCCTACAAACGGTGAGCCGGTTATGACACATAACAGATTTAGCCTTTTAGCTAGTCCTACATCCCAGTCAACCGACCCCCACATCTTTGTTATAGGGGACCCCATCACCCGGAACATACATCTTAGTAAACTAGTTACAATAATGTGTATTTCCAGGTCTCGAGCACCCGTCATTGAAGCTAAACTTGGGGCAACAGGCCTAGTAAACACTTATGACAGGCCAATCGCACCACTAGCTACTCGAACATAGTTGTACACATCGGCTCCATTGACACAAGGATGAGACAGTCAGAGATTGAAAATAGATGTATAACGAGGATAACTAATCTCGCCAGAAAGATGATTTGGCATCGAGTACTTGTCTCTGGCCCCCTGCCTGCAAGGGCAGGATTAGAGATATAGCAGATTAGTCTCGTTTACAGGTGGCTGGCTAGTTTTTGTAGAGAACAGGGACTAACATTTATTGATAATTGGTCCTCCTAGGGAAAACCAGACTTGCTGAGGAAGGACAGCATTTACCCTAACCGGGAATGGGCCATCACACACTAGCAACATAGATCACTGTTTGAGTCGCATTTGACTAACAAAGCGAATAGGTCTGGACACAAACAATTAGAGTGCCTGCGAGCCCGTAATAGGAGTTAGTTAAGAAAGAACTAACAAATGCACAAATAGCATTTCTCGTAGAATAATACATAACTCACATAATGTTTTTTGTAGTGACTGTGCCAGAAGTAAACATGCATTCTGCTGAGGTGGGAATTTATGAAGCTCCAAAACTAACGCAGCACCAAGCAAATAATCTCAAAATCCCCACCGTATCAATTCCGAGAAATGGTCGAAACTATTTGAGACACACTACGCGATATAGACGTAATGTTATTAATATCAGTAGTACGGATACCATTTACACAAATGCTTCATAACAGCCAACTTTTTAAACTTTGAATCATCGTCTCCCAAAGTGTTGTAAGTTAATGAGGTCATAAGAGACAACAATTTTTTCCGCTTAACGAGGCACCTCCTCCTAACTATACGAGTTCTTATGTAACTCGTCCCCTTAGAAGGGCTGGAGGGCTCGCATTAATCTCTGATGAATACCTTAATCTTAGCCCTAACCTAAGTAATGAATATAAATCATTTGAGGTGCTTACTATGAGGTTTGTTACACCGCTACCACTCCATCTGGCTGTTATCTACCGCCACCCTGGGCCCTATTCAGACCTAAGCAGCGAATTCTCAGAGTTTGTTGCTGATCTCGTGACGCATGCAGATAACATAGTTAATATGGGCCATTTTAATATCCATATCAATACCCCTTGAAACTCTCAGTGTGGTGTGCTCCAGACTATAATTGATAGTTGTGGTCTTACACAAATAATAAACGAACCCACACATCGCAACGGTAATACGAAAGATCGAGTCCTTGTCTGGAGTACCAACATCTAAAGTGTTGGTACTCCCCTACACTAAAGTAATGTCCGATCAATTACTCATAAAATTCGAATTTCTGTACCATTATCAATAAGCTACTAATAACCAATGCTTTAGTGGCCGTAACATTTATGCTGTCACAACTACGATTCCCAAATTATTTGGGCTCTATCTAAGACCTCACTAACAACATTAACGATGCCCTGCGCAACGCCATTGATAGGATAGCACTGCTAAAGCTAAAAAAAGGCCCCTAAAAAGTGTACTCCCGATTCACAGAAGAAACCAGAGCTCTTAAACTATCATGTAGAAAGCTGGAACGCAAATGGCATGCGACCAAACTTGACGGTTTTTATCAAGCATGGAGTGATAGTTGTATAATTTATAAACACACTCTTACCTTGGCTTACACTAATTATTACTCTAATATTTGTTTAACACAATAGCATCACTAACCCAACAAGGGACTTCTCCCAGTAGCTCCACCCACTCAGTTAATGATTTTATGCAATACTTTATTAAGAAAAATTAGCTCATTAGTAAAGAGATTGAAGATGACACGGCCCAGCTCCAACTGGGTTCTATAAATGCAGATACTAATGTATGTACTAATTCAAAATATACTCTCACATTGTGAAGAAATAGCATTAGAGGATATCTTGTGACTCGTAAATGTGACAAAACAAGGATCATGTTTACTTGACCCACTTTCTGTTATATTAGGACTCATCCATCCATCCATCCATTTTCTACCGCTTGTCCTTTTTGTGGACCATCAGTGTTAAATATTGCTAACCTATCACTTTCCTCTGGTACTGTTCCCCTAGCATTCAAAATAGTGGCTATGGTCCTCTGCTCAAAAGACCTGACCTCGATGCTGACCTCCTGCTAAACTACTTTCAAATGTTGCACCTCTCCTTTATCTTCAAAAGTATCGAAAGAATTGTTGCACAGCAGATGAATGGACACTTAGCGTTTAACAATCTCTAAGGACAATTTCAGCCCGGTTTTAGGGCAAATCACTCTACTGGGACAGCCCCCGCAAAAGCTAACTATGGATGTTGATGCGTCATCCGTGTTGCTGCTACTTGATCTCAGCCCTGCTTTCGATGCTGTCGATTATAACATTCTATTAGAACATATCAAATGTCAGACCTTGCCTTTTCTTAGTTTAACTCCTATCTTACTGAAAGGATGCAGTGCATCTCCCGTAACAACGTGGCCTCAGTCTGTTAAGGTATCGTGCGGCGTTCCACAGGATTCGGTTCTCGGCCCTTCACTCTTCAGCATCTATATGCTGCTGTTAGGCAATATCTTACGCAAATACAGTGTTAGCTTTCACTGTAATGCTGATGACATCTAATTTTACATGCCGCTAACTGACCAACACGCCAGATTGTAGTTATCTGGACTCATGTCTTAATGAAATGAAACAATGGATCTATAGCAACTTTTTGCATCTTAACGCTAAGAAAACAAAAATGTTGGTTATCGGTCAATTAATTAAGGACACCACCTTCAAATTTGACAGTAAAACAATTATACAAAGCCACTCAGTGAGAAATATCAGCATTATTTCCAATTCAACTCTCTAGATTGAGCTACATATTAAAACAGCCTTCCTTCATCTTCGTAATATTGCTAAATCCGTCCCATTTTGCCTACCAGCGACACTGAGATCATTATTAATGCATTCGTTTTGTGTAATCTTGATTACTGTGACGTATTTTATTCGAGTCTCCCTATGTCTAGCATTAAAAGATTACAGTCGGTACGAAATGCTGCTGTTAGACTTTTGATAAGGCCCACCTGCACTGGCTTCCTGTGTGACTAAGTTTTATTACTTGTGTATAACATACTAAACGGTCTCACTCCATCCTATCTTGCTGTTTGTATTGTACCATTTGTCTCAGCCAAAAATCTGCGTTCTAATAATTCCGGCCTATTAGTGATTCCCAGAGCCCCCCAAAAAAATCAATCAATCAATCAATCAATCTTTATTTATATAGCCCTAAATCACAAGTGTCTCAAAGGGCTGCACAAGCCACAACGACATCCTCGGTACAAAGCCCACATAAAAAAAGTCTACAAGCATTTTCTATTTTGGCACCAGTACTCTGGGATGCCCTAAGGGTAACAGTTAAAGATGCTACCTCAGTAGAAGTCCCATCTTAAAACTATTTTTTATATGCTAGCCTTTAAATTGACCCCTTTTTAGATCAGTTGGCCTGCCGCCATTCTTTTCTACTCTGTCCACCTATCAGGTTGCCACGGATCAGTTTCCACAGAGGAGGCGCTAGCTGTTCCAAGTTGGAACCCGGACTGGACCATTCCTTTATGCATCAGTTGGTGACGTCTTTGCGCTGCCAACTTGTCTACATGCAAGAATATTTCCCTGCTGGCCTGAGGGGGGGTTGATTGATTGATTGATTGATTGATTGATTGATTGATTGAAGAAAATGTCTTGAGGTGGGACATGTGAAAAGCAGGATTGATCTTAAGAGAGGCAGGGAGCTTAAGACAAACAGCCGCTCAATCTCATAGTGCCCGATGAACCCGAGGTTCATTAGTTCAATTCTTAGAGAAAAGCCATATCTTTTGGCCAGGATGATTGTCGGAGGCAGCTGTGCGGTGATGATTCGCCACTCTCTGGTTGCCTTCAGAGGTACGTATAGAGGTAGGACCCTAGTATCATACCAAACACAGCGAACGTGATGTAGGTGGTCTTTAACTGCATGCACTGCTAAGGGGGAGGCTCCCATGGCGGAAGAAACAAGCCTTTTTATCTTTCAGATTTGCTTTTACCCGAAGAAGCCTCGCGGACACTGAAATCCTTCGGTATTTATCTCCTACTTATTCCAAAAGTCAGGACACAAAGTAACTGGATTGCATATTTCCACAATTATGGTCCCCGTCTATAGAACAGCTTGCCGGAGGACATCTGGGCTGCAGAGAATGTTCATGTTTTCATGAGCAGGCTTAAAATGCATCTTTTTGATTTGGCTATTACCTAATATTTATTAATTTTATTGAAGACATTCATACTTTACTTTTTATCTTATTAGTTATGCAAGATTTTATTTTATTCTATCCATCCATCTATTTTCTACCACTTGTTCCTTTCGGGATGGTGGTGGTGCTTTATTGTGCTGTATATTTGTTTTTTATCTTCATATGTTTTACTTGTATTTTTTCCTTTAATCCTACTCATGTTTCTTAATATTTTAAATGCTTTATTATTCTTAATTTACAGCGTTCCTCAGAGGCATCCCTCTGCATCAAGGGTTTCCGACCATGGCTGTGGGGGTGCTTTGCGTCGGCGTCTGTGGTCTGGGGATCTCCTGGTGCAGATGGCTCCTGTGATAGTGTTTACTCACCTGGCTCTTCTGTACTCAGCCATGCACTAGTTTGTTATTGTGTGTGTGTGTGTGTGTGTGTGTGTGTGTGTGTGTGTGTGTGTGTGTGTGTGTGTGTGTGTGTGTGTGTGTGTGTGTGTGTGTGTGTGTGTGTGTGTGTGTGTGTGTGCATGTTGATGGGGGATGCGCATCATCGGGATATTGTTTTTGAGTCTGTAAAGCACTTTGTGTTGCATTTCTTTTATGTATGAAAAGGGCTTTATAAATAAAGTTTGATTGATTGATTGAAGGGTATTATGTGCAGGTGAAGAACCCAGGATGTGTTGGTGGCACACACAGCAAATAACTGACTCCAGATCTTCGTTGGTTCGCTCAGTCTGGCCATTGGACTGAGGATGGCAGTCCGACAACAAACTGGCAGTAGCCCCCTTAGCCTGACAGAAAGTCTTCCATACCATCAAAAAGAACTGGGTGGCCCCTGTCAGACACCACGTCAGTTGGTATTCCATGGAAATGGAATATATGGTGTAACTAGAGTATGGTGGTCTCCAGGGCAGGGGTAATTTCTGCAAAGGAACAACGCTCCCTGTGCGTTACCGAATCAATTTTAAACTCCTTTTATTTGTTTTTAAATGTCTAAACAACCTCGCGCCAACCTATCTCTCCGACCTCCTTCAGCCTTACTGCCCCACCCGATCCTTAAGATCAGCCGATCAGCTGCTGTTGACGGTCCCTGACACAAGGCTGAAGCTTAGAGGTGACAGAGCTTTCGCCATTGCTGCTCCCAAGCTCTGGAACGACCTACCCCTGAGTGTTAGACAAGCCTCCTCTCTTCCTGTTTTTAAATCTCTCTTAAAAACATACTTTTATTCCATGGCTTTTAACACTGAGTGATATCCATCCTGCATTGGCGCCCCATAATACACCTGCTGTGATCCTGTTTTTATGTTTTTATGTTTTTATTAATTCTATTTTAATTATTTATTTTTTATCGTGTTCTGTTTGTGTTGTGTTGTGTTTGCTCGGTACTCGTTTTATCTTTTAACCTGTTCATTGTACAGCACTTTGGCTACCCCTGTGGTAAATTTTAAATGTGCTTTATAAATAAAGTTGAATGTGTGAGATCTTGGTGAATCTGTTGACAATGGTGAGAATGACTATGGGTCCTTTGGAATGAAGAAGCCCTGTAACAAAGTCCAATGCCACATGGGACCAGGGGCAGGAAGGAACGGGCAGGGAATGGAGTAGTCCAGCTGGAGGCGAATGGGAAGCCTTGATTATATCACAGCTGAGCAGGCTGCCACAATCTTCTTTGTGTTGGAACGAGCAGACAGCCACCAAAATCTCTGGGAGAGCAGGAACCAGGTGCAGTTGAAACCCGGATGGCAGACGACCCCTGAACTGTGTACCCCGTTCAAAACACTGGAACATATATCTGGGGGAACAAAAAGGCGATTGGGTGGGAAACCCACAGGGATGAGTAGGTCCTTGTATGTGTCCACCTCCCACAAAAGAGCACCAACAATCAGAGAGTCTGAAATGTTGGATGCTACAGGAGACTCATCAGTCACGGAAGAGAACATTCTGGACAAAGAATCTGGCCTTTTGTTGTGGTTATCAGAGCAGTAGTGATAATACAGCGGCACTGTGAAGAGGCAAAGACCAAGTCTAAAAACGGGAGATGATACTTGTTTTCAACCCTTGTCATTTTGAGCTCGCGATAATCAATGCATGGGCGTAGAGACCTATCCTTCTTTTCAACAAAAAGAAGATGAGGCAGAGGGAAGTAGCTTAACGGCAGAGTCATAAGGGTGGTGCGGGAGTAGGCATATAGTACGGTCTTTGCAAAATACCTCTGAGGTCCCGGTAAATAGCAGGAACTTGAGTTAAATCAATAGAGTGTGAGGGGCAAGAAACAGACCACAGAAGAGGAGTGGGGGCAGAACAAAGGCAGCAGGCATGACCCAAAATACTCCAGTTGCTAATCTTACAGGTAGCCCAGTTGATAGTGGAGCTGTGACGACAAAGCCAGGTAAAACCAAAAACAATAGGCGCAGAGTGTAAAGTCATCACTAAAAGGCTAATGGCTTCAGCGTGGTTACCGGAGAGGAAAAGGCGGAAAATTACAGTCTGATGTGACACGTTAGCTAGGGGATGCCCGTCAAGGCTTGGTTAGAGCAACAATAGGAATAATATTTTCATTAGCAAAACTCTCATCAACAAAACAGCCATCCGCCCCAGAGGTAATGAGTAGTAACACCCTGGCAGATAAGCCAGGCCAAAACAGAGTACCTTGAATCTGAAGTCTTGCAGGAGGAGGGTTCGAGATGATATCCCACAAGGCTTGATGCGATGACTGCAGGTTGCCGTGGCCGGTGACGATCAGAGCAGCCAGCCTTGTCCACGGTAGATGCACAAGTTGAAGCGGACATGGCGCTCCCTCTCGACAGCTGACTGCCACCCAGCTGCATAGGGTCCTCCAGTTCCCGGAGTAAGCTGAGGTGTCTGTAGTAGGGTTGTTAATGATAAACTGATGCGACCCGATATCCGGTTTGAGAAGTGGCCGTTTTGGCTACTTCGGGTACAGCCACCTCAATCGATAAGATTCAGCTGTGAATCCTTAGGTCAACCGAATGTAGACACATAGACCGGTTATTGCGCCGAACTAGAAATCGGTTGACAGTTTTTATCTTTAAGATAGGGTAAGAGTCACGCACTTGTTACGTTACTTACGTAACTGGAGACGAGAATAGACGTAGATACACCGGATGTTGAGACTAGCAATTAGTAGACAGTTTATCTTTAAAAAAATGTGAGAGTCACAGCTGCCCGCCAAATAATTAACCGCAGGATATGTAACGTCAACACCGCAGACCGTCTCCATGCTGTGCCGTTCGTCAATATTGTAACATCCCAAAGAATGGAGGCTCAGACAAGTTCCTAGTTTGTCTTTCTTTATTTCACAAAATGCAATGTTCTCATACAACGGGCTCAATCTCCGTGTCCCGCTTTCTTTACAGGCACCATTCAAACGACGTTTCAACTCCACACACTTCACTTCACATCCTTGTCCCCAAAATCCTGTCACCCTTTAAAATCGATTGGCTGGAACCTGTAGACGTCTGTGACGACACTGACTGGACTTGACTCGTGGAAAATAAATATATTTGACATGTGTTTGCCTTATTACTTTATAAAACATATTTTGGGATTTATGTAGTTTTAAAAATGTTAACATACTTGAAGCATTTCACATTTACAGAATGTTTTTTTTGAAGATGAACGTGTCTATGCGTGTTCTCATTCATTAGGTTATTGTTATTCTCATGGCATTCAACTGATCAGTTGTCTTAAAAGACATTTGGCCTCTCATCTGAGTCGTTTTGATTAGCTCATGCTCATAGACTTAGCTTGGACAGATCCAGTATGAGCGCTTGGTGCCAAGGTCCTAACTATTTATCCTCTAACATTAGGAGGAGCGTACGCACAGGAAGGAAAGCTCTTATTGTTTTGTGGTGTAAAAAAGTATATGTCCATCAACAAATGTTAATTATAGAATTATTCATACACAGTATCAATTTTTTATGAATCATTCATACAGTAAATCGAACCGTATCGCATTGTTAATACACTAAATCGAATTGTATTGAATATTTAATACATTAAATCGGACAAACCAATACATTAAATCAACAAAACTCGAGGTGCAGGTTGCAAATGGTCTCTGAGCCACACTTTGAACAGCCCTGACGTACAGTAAGAAGACCAGCTCTTATTTAGCACACAATATAGCCTAAAATAAGTGTTCATTATTAAACACTCTTAATGCACAACATTTTGCTTCTTCCTTAGTCTTTTCAGATTGGTCGAATGGTGTAAATGTAACCACATGATATACCTTAATGTAACTATACATGTCCGAAACAAAGAAATTATCACCATAACATGATCATTAAACTTTGATGATGACAGACAACCATATGCTGATCAACGTAATGATGGAGGGTTGAGGTACCTGTTCCTGCACTGCAGAGCAGCCTCATCAGCTGCACTCTTAATGCAAGCAAAGTGATTTTTTTTTATTCAGCAAGAGAAGTAACCGTAACAAACGTGATGTTTGAAGTTGTCTTGTAAAAAACTAGGAGATACTGCATTTTGTTTGCGCTTCCATTGATACAGTAGTGAGGACCCTCTTCACATCCGGTTAGCATTCTGAGGCAATTAGCACAACAAACAGTCCATTGTACAGAAGTGACCTTTGAAAACAGATCCATCCAGGCAGCAACGGGAAGATGGACAGTAAAACAAGCCACTGTGCAAAGGGGCATTAGAGCTTCTGCACATAGATTCAACTGTCCATAACAGGACATTGTTGTATTCGTCAACTTTACTGGTGTTATTCTGTATTGACTAAAAATAAGATGGTAAATATCAATTCAACAACTACACTCTTAGATTTATAAGTTTGTGTGATGATGAATGTTTTACATACAATAGCCTCCTGAGAACCACAGTCCTCCACAGTAGACATTTGTTTTTGGTCAATTTCTTTTGTCAGAGTTACACATTTAAAAAAATATAATACTAGCTGCCACTGCAGAAGGATATATTTAGGCACTACTACATTTCACTACAAAAAAGGTACAAGCGACAAGTGGTAACCAAAAACGTAACAGTAAAGAGAGAGCCTTAGCTTTACATTGTATCCTTGGATCTATTTATTCTTGTTGAAAAGATGATTATTTAACAAAGAAGATTAGATATGTCTTGTGTGTGTTATCACTAAAACCAATTGGACTTTGCTCTGCAAAAGGGAAAATGTGCACAGTGGAACATTCTGACTTTTTTTGTTTCTAAGCCTTGCAGCCAGTCAAACATTGCTCTACAGAGCTATCCGGATCACACTTTGTTGGTTTGAAGGCCAAAACCTGCAGGCTCACAATCTTCTGTGGACACAAAATAATCAGCAATCTCTTCCTCCCATTTTTTCTCACAACACACACCTGCAGCTGTGGAGCAGTTAAACCAGCAAAGTGATTTAGGATGTGTTGCTTCTCTTGCATGCAATAGCGACAAGGAGAGAGAAAACAGAGTTGAATGACAATGTTTTTAAGGTAACAGATTTAGGTTTATGGTAGCAGTTATTATTAGTTTTGTTATAGCTGTTTATGGTCTTGTATAATTCCTTGTAGTAAATTATTTCAAATGTTCTAATAATCCCCACAAAACCATCCAATATAAACTATGAGACAGCAGGGACAAACTCCCGGCCCACACGCAAGATTCTGCCAGGGGATATATTTCATCCGGTTTGCGAGATCATATGAAAATCCTCGTGCATCCAGCCCACATGCCAAATTACAGCAAATAAAAACTCTAAAGAATTGTTTTTATTCCTTATTTCTCAGTGTAAGTGCAGGCTGATTTTAAAGATAATGTACATGTCATTGTATGTCTAGTATATCAAAATAAACATTATAGTAACGGAGATGCAATGCCACCAAGTCAGCTGTGGCAGCTTTTCCAGGCTTCTGATTGGACAAAAGGTGCATGACAGCAGAAGTATGCGTTTGTGTGTAGACATAGACAGTTTTGAAACCACACCTGTGTGGATAGAGATCGTTTCAACCCGGAAAATGCACTTTTGAAACCCCTTTCATCTTACATATACACCAATTGTGTTACAACTATACAATCATTACAAAAGTCACAGTGCTATTAATATGGTGCATTGCATGAACCATTTTTACTAAGTGTGTCAGATTACCACCAATAGTAGCAATAGTTTGTACACGACTGAAAACAACACCACTTTAGTCAATAAACCCTGTGTGCACAAAATACCACATCAAAGATGCATAATAATAATAATAAATAATAATGGATTAGATTTTATATCGCGCTTTTCTATTATTAGATACTCAAAGCGCTCTCAGAGAAGTGGGAACCCATCATTCATTCACACCTGGTGGTGGTAAGCTACATTTGTAGCCACAGCTGCCCTGGGGTAGACTGACAGAAGCGAGGCTGCCAGTTTGCGCCTACGGCTCGGCCGACCACCACCTATCATTCATCATTCATTCACCAGTGTGAGCGGCACCGGGGGCAAGGGTGAAGTGTCCTGCCCAAGGACACAACGGCAGCGATTTGTATGTGAAGAGGCGTGGAGTGAACCTGCAACTCTCAGGTTTCTAGCACGGCCGCTCTACCCACTATGCCATACCGCCCCGGTCATACCGCATGATAACAATTGTAATGTCTATGGACGTTCTCATTCATTTGAGCTGACAGTGTTATGATTCGCTGCCCGGATCATATTCTGTTTACGTTTTCAAGTCACTTGTGTTTTCAGCACCTCTTGATTTTGTTTGTTTCAGTTGCCATGACGGCATATTGCACTCAGCTGCCTCTGGTTAGTGTTCGAGACGCTCACCTGTTGTCCGGGCACTAATCAGAGGGCTATTTATTCTATGCCGTGGCCTCACTCGGTCTGGCTTCCTAATTTGCTTTATGCAACAGACGACGACTATTTTAATTCCTGCTAGGCTGCTTGGCTATTTTGCTTGCTAGCTCCCACGCTAGCCCCTTTGGTTTTCGCTTTCCGTGCTATGAGCACATTTTTGTTCCCGTATGATTTGTTTCTTAAATAAATAATTTCCTACCTGCACGCTGTGTCCGAAGCCCGTCTGCATTCCTGGGAGAACAAACCCCGCATCACGATGCGACCTGGTCGTCACAGTAGGAAGCCAGCAGATAACAGTTCTCTCGCAACGGGCGTGGAGGAAGTGGATGAAGGTGCGTGGATGGTACTCCGAGCTATGGAAGCAGAGACGATCCGCTGTTCTCCAGAGGAAGATATGATGTGGTGACCTAGAGGTGTTTTGGTCTCGATCGACTCCATCTGGCCCGGGGATGTCTGCTCACAGCCAGCTCGGATGCGTCAGCGAAGGCGGAAGTCATCGAAGAAGGCTTCGGCTCGCGACAGAGACGCGCCAATCCCACAATTTTTCCCTCCGGAACACTGCAAGCTACAAGCAGCCCAAGCTTCCCCTCCTCAGATGTTTGGTAACCCAATCGACCACTTCGCCAAACATTTCTCCGACTGGGCTGTCAGTCACCCGGACAGCGGCAACAATGACATCATTCCATTGGCGCCCCCTGATGACGTAACTCCACCCACTTCTTATGACGTCATAGACCAAGATTTTTTTTTCTATCTTCTGCTTCTTTTTGTCAGCCGCCTTCTAAGGACCTTAATTCCAAAATAAAACATTACCAAGACATTTTTTTACAGACCCGCTCACCAGTGTTGTCATTGTCCTCCAGGACTCAAGCTCCACCTCCAGTGACTTTGGTTCCGCACCCAGTGACTATTGCTCCGCCCACTGCACATACTTTTTCCCCCTGTGCTCCCACCCAGTCTCAAGTGGGAGATGTGAATAGACAATGTGGACAATTTAAAGGGGATGAGTATTCCCCCCTCCTGACCTCCCTCCACCCACCACTGAAGACGGTTCCAGACCGCAAGGAGCGCATCTGGTATCCGCTTCTTGAGGTGGGGGTGCTAGTGCTGGGAGCTGTGCTAGTGGAGTGCCACAGCTGCGCCCAGCCAGCACCGGCACCTCGGCTGGTTTACGCACCAGAACCGGCTCCAAGACTGGTTTCCACACCAGCACCGGCTCCAAGACTGGGTTCCACATCAGCACCGGCTCCAAGACTGGTTTTCACACCAGCACCGACTCCAAGACTAGTTTCCACATCAGCACCGGCTCCAAGACTGGTTTCCACACCAGCACCGGCTCCAAGACTGGTTTCCACACCAGCACCAGCTCCAAGACTGGTTTCCACACCAGCACCGGCTCCAAGACTGGTTTCCGCACCGGCTCCAAGACTGGTTTCTGCACCGGCTCCAAGACTGGTTTCCACACCAGCACCGGCTTCACAACCAGCTCCTGTCCCTGTTCCGAGGCTAGCACCAGTTCCTACTTCAAGGCTAGCACCAGAACCTGTACCAGCTGCCACGGCGACGACAACGTCTCCTGCTTCCACGGCGACGAAAACGTCTCCTGCTTCCACGGTGACGACGACGTCTCTTCCTGCTTCCACGGCGACGTCTCTTCCTGCTTCCACGGCGACGTCTCTTCCTGCTTCCACGGCGACGACGTCACCTGCTTCGATGGCGACAACGTGTCCTGCTTCCACGGCGACGACAACGCCTGTCACTTCCACGCCGACGTCTGCTCCTGCTTCGTTTCCGGCGGGCCTTCCCAGGGTGCCGCCACCTCCCTCGCCCTCATCGTCGTCTCAGCGACCTCGAGCTGTCCAGCTGCGCAAGCAGCAATCAGGGGCCTGCATGCGGCTCTCTCAGACGTCAGTGAATGGACGCCAGTGGCGCAAACAGCAGTGACGCCCAGGACGTTGTCGTAGAAATCTCCGGCTGCTGAACTTCTTGCGCCACTCACGTCCACCTTCTCGGCGGCCACATTCGTGGCCTTTCCTTGGTCGCCTGCCTCGCCTGCGGCAGCGGCGTCCCATTCGCAGCCGCCGCCTGACTCTTCGGGGCGGTATAGCTCGGTTGGTAGAGCGGCCGTGCTAGCAACTTCAGGGTTGCAGGTTCGATCCCCGCTTCCGCCATCCTAGTCACTGCCGTTGTGTCCTTGGGCAAGACACTTTACCCACCAGCTCCCAGTGCCATCCACACTGGTTTAAATGTAACTTAGATATTGGGTTTCACAATGTAAAGCGCTTTGAGTCACTTGAGAAAAGTGCTATATAAATGTAATTAACTTCACTAATTCACTTCACTTCCCCGATGGATTTGGGGACACTTGGTCTGGCGACCCACCACCAAGTCCTCCCTCCGCCCTCCCTTGACTCTTGAGCTATATCTTAGTTTTTTGGGTTTTAGTTTTTCCAAGGGACATCTGGACTCTGTCCTTTAAGGGGGGGTACTGTTACGATCCGCTGCCCGGATCATAGTCTGTTTACGTTGTCTAGTCACTTGTGTTTTCAGCACCTCTTGATTTTGTTTGTTTCAGTTGCCATGACGGCAGAGTGCACTCACCTGCCTCTGGTTGGTGTTCGAGAGGCTCACCTGTTGTCCAGGCACTAATCAGAGGGCTATTTAGTCTATGCTCTGGCCTCACTCGGTCTGGCTTCCTAATTTGCTTTATGCAACAGATGACGACTTTTGTTTCCTGCTCTGTACCTGCTAGCTTCCACACTAGGGTCTGTTACTTGCTAGCTCCCACGCTAGCCCCTTTAGTTTTGGCCTTAAGTGCTATGAGCACGTTTTTCTTTGTTCCTGTCTGATGTATTTTTAAGTTACTTGCTAGCTCCCACGCTAGCCCCTTTAGTTTTGGCCTTAAGTGCTATGAGCACGTTTTTCTTTGTTCCTGTCTGATGTATTTTTAAATAAATAATTTGTTCGTACCTGCACGCTGTGTCCGAAGTCCGTTGCATCCTGAGAGAAGAAAACCCAGCATCACGATGCGACCCGGTCGTCAAGATAGTGGTTGATTCACTGAGATGCTAACAAGGGGGAAATAACACTTCAACGACTAGCATTGACAGTAGGATTGCTTGTTTGCATCTCAACAGTTGTTTTTCTCACTATGATAGTACGCAAACATCCTTGCTCAGGCACACCCTCCTGCTGTTGGAATGTAAATATTTGGGATTTTGGCACCAGCCGCTGGCGACTTGTCCAGGGTGTACCCCGCCTTCCGCCCGATTGTAGCTGAGATAGGCTCCAGCGCCCCCTGCGACCCCAAAGGGAATAAGCGGTAGAAAATGGATGGATGGATGGATGGCACCAGCCGCTAGACTAGATCTGAATCCGATCTAAGTCTAAAGCTAGATCTGAACAATCTAAGTCTATGAGCATGAACTGATGATTTGGATGAAAGGCAAAACGTTTTTTTTTTGTTTTTTTTGGCTAAACCAAACAGTCCAGTTGCAATCGATTAAATGCCCTGATAGTATACACTTGTAACAACAACAATACATGGTGGGGAACGCCTGCTTCTCCGATCCACGCTAAGACTTGCCAACTGTTCTGGATTCTGCGGTAGACTCACGGAAATTGCCCTTGTCAACCAACATCCTGACTTAAGAAACACAACTCCTGGATTCTGCTGTTTTTGTGTGCGGTTACATTTTGTAGCTTTTGCTCAAATGTTAAAAGGATGACAAAGAAGTGGTTGATCAACAATCACTTTATTAAATTGAGCCAAAACAACATTTACAGTCATCTCAACATGCACAACAATAAAGTAGCTCTCTTCCATAGTAGGGGGACATACTATGATACTATCTCACTTCCCCAGGCTCACAGTCTTGACGCATTTAGGTAGTCTCAGACTGTCTGAAAATGGAACTCATCAAGCAGGAACTGATATTTTCCAAAATGCACCTCTCCATCACACCAATGTAGGGTTGTTCTGATACCAATATTTTGGTACCGGTGCCGGTACCAAAATGTATTTCAATACTTTGATACTTTTCAAAATAAAGGAGGCCACAAAAAAATATTTTAGGATAAAATCTTGTAATACATTAAACGTATGTTACGTATTGCAATCAAATAAGTATTTTGTCATGAAATAAGATGGTGAACATTCTAGACAACCAAGTAAGCAAACAAAGGCTCCTAATATGGCTGTTGATGTATGCCGTAACATATTGTGTTATTTCCCATTCTATTGTTTTGTCAAAATTGTGAGGGACAAGCGGTAGATTATTAATCTCCTTGTTCATTTACTGTTAACATCTGTTTACTTTCTGTTTTAACATGTTTAACATTGAGGAGCGGCAACTTGCATTTAGCGGTGAGCTATTGTATCCTCCTACGGTGTGTAGGGAAGCATGTTTAGCTATTGCTTGTTTTGCAGGAATGATACTTGCAAGAAACATACTTTATTTGTCGCCATGGAGGCGAGGATTAGTGATTTAGAAGTAGCTAAAACACTGCCGACTGTGGATGGATGTTAGCCGCAAGCTCGCTATGTTTTAAAGCCCCTCTTGTAGAGCGGCGCTTCAATGATTATAGCTTTACATTTAAGTTAAGTTAAAGTCCAAACGATAGTCACACACACACTATTGTTTGTTTTTAAGACAAAATGCGTCCAATCTGCCTCTTATGCCTCCACACCTTGTCTGTTTAAAATACTCCCATACGCGTGCGTTGTCGAACATGCGCCTCTGCCCGTATTACCAGCAAGGTTATGACGTGATGACGGTGCACCGCAATGTCCGTAAAAAAAATAAAAATATTTTTCAGAGGCAGTATAGTACCATTTTTATTTCATTAGTACCGCAGTACTTTATGACCAATGTAAAAAAAATTAGTCCATCAACACAAATGGATTTAAAAAATGTGTGTCCACATAAAAACACATTTTCACAGGCTGTCATGAACAGTTGACTGACACATAATACCTAATAGCTCTGTATATTTTGAATCTGTCCACACTTATACTGTCAGGTTTGTCACTGACAGTTCAGTTAGGTTTTGGTTTTTCCTGTCTTTGTTTCCTGTCAGCGCTCTTATTTTGGTTATTTCCTGATTATCTCCCTGAGTGCTTTGTCCCCTCAGCTGTGGCTGATTGGCACCTGGCCACACCTGGTGTCAATAAGCCAGCTGCTATTTGAACCTGCCTTCCTCTCCAGTCAGTGCTGGATTATTGTCACTACTACCTGTCATAATACTTGTCGTTGTAGCTCTGTCTACTTTTGTTCACTCTGCTCATGTCATAGTTCCTTCGTGTCACAGTAAGTGTTTTTGTTTCTTGTCGACAGTTAGCCTTTGTGGTATTTTAGTTCATAGCCAAGTTTGTTCTCCGCCTTGTGCGCGCCTTTTGTTTGTACTTTTTTGTTTGTTTCTTTGCTATAGTGTTAAATTAAATCATGTTTTCCTGGACAAAGCCTGCCATCTCTGCATCTTGGGGTTCATCACCAACATACTCTGACATATACAGAGTCTAGAAAACAACATAAATTGTTTTTTTTTCCAATCACGTGTGATTGGGGTTGAGGTTTCAATTAATCCTGTTCGTAATTTTGGCCCTCATCAGAGAAGAACAAATAAACATTTGAATTACATTCGGAACATGTCAGGCATACATTGCTGGAATTGCATAAAACACTTTTATTTCAAGTGTTCACGTTTACATTTTGTATTTCGCACTGAGGTCGATTTTCCCGCGGTTCTGAAATGGACAGGCCCTGTCACTACCAAGCCATTACCAGCGCAGTGGCGCTTTAAACAATCTGATATCATTAATTCAGTTGATCTGCAAATGGTTTCAATGTTTATTTTTATGATTAATAATTCACACTGCATCCCTCATCTGAAACAGACTCAGGGGGATGCTGAGCAGAGAGAGAGAGGAGGATATTGAAGACAAGCGTCACTGTGGAATAACAGATAGATTCTAACAATATTAGCTAACCTAATGCTCTCTACAGAATCTTATCGGTTGCTATTTAAACTCATGGGATTGTATGGATTTTTCTTTGGCATGAAGTCACAGCAAAAAAGAATAGCGTGTAAAGTCTGCAAGAGAAATGTATAGAGAAGAGAAGGGTCAGCTTAATCCAGATAACACCACATCATATGTCAAATAGAGTGGAGGAGGCTGTGGTAGGCCATTGGCATGCATGGCTGCTAATGGAAACAGAATTAGGAAATGTCGATTGCAGAGGATGCTGGTTATCAGGAAGCTACATTGACACAAGCACAGCCAGAGCCAACACAGGTAAGGTGGCGGAGTCGACACAGGTAAGGTGACTGTAGAAACCGGCCTAGGAATGTGAATCTTACAAAGCACAATTCGGGTTCAATTCTTCGGGTGAGTATTCGATTTACCCGGTAGACTCTATTCTTAATTCAACACAATTCTCAATTCAAACCAATTCTTGCAATATATTATTTGGTATGAAAATAATGCTAAAACGTTTAAAAACTGGTTACAGGTTACAAAAGCTCCTTTCTGCAGCTGAGATATGAAGTATACGCAAAGCAAGAAAGCGCATATATGGCCAAAAAACTACTTTTTAAACATTGATTCTTAAAAAATGATTGCAAATTATGAATCGATTTAAAAGCTGAATAAATGAACCGCGATTCAGATGTGAATCGATTTTTTTCAGTACCTCTATGGCCTATTGTGCATTTCATTATGTAAGTCATTCAAAATCCCAGGAAACCTTGGATACAGTTTCCATGTGGGGACTACATTTGTGGTGTACATTACATTAAGGCTACATTCCCTGTGACATGAATTGTATGACGAGTGTATGACATATGAAAAGCACTTAGCAAGACACCACTTAAGCCTTGGCAGAATGAGGGCATTTATTATTTAGCTAGTTGAACTTGCTGTCTCTCAACTTGATTAAAAAGCCAATTAACTCACACTGTAACATCTTGCGAGGCGCGGAGGTTCTGTTTATTTAATTTTTTTACTGAAAACGTCAGCACTATGTTTTTTATCTCTTATGTCCAATGAGAAGTCACCTCTCGCTCACCTCAAACGATGGCCCTTTTCCAGAAGGATCAACCCAAGTGTAAATTTAATTTCCATGATTCTCAGAGGGGCTTTTAGTTTTACAACCTTACACAGAACAAGGCAAACATGCTTTCCGAAAATGAAACACTGGCACATTCCAAATGAAGTTGCTAATATAAAAAAATATAACCTGGGTTGTTCTTGCAGACATAAGTATTTCAGCGTAAGAGGAAAAAATGTTTAGGTCAATTGAAAACTGTCTGCACAGTAAGCGCTCCACTGCACTGGACTCTATTTGGGGGAGACATACTTTATTGACACCAATTGCTTATTTTATTGAGCGTAAGATATTTACATTTTGCATCTGTTGTCTGAACTGTGACCGTTACAATGATATAAATCTACTGGAGCATCTCCGTCTCCTCCTTTCTCCTAACAACACAGCCATCTGAAATTAAATAGTGCTTTTAATGTAATGTCTATTGTTATGCTCCATTTACCATTCCTGTAAAATAATTACTATTCAAATGGCAACTTAAACTGACTCGTAAAACACAACAGTAGTTGTATGACATTATATAAAGTGTGCATCTTACCCGGTGAAGCGAAAACAAAGTAAAGTATCTATTATTTAAAAGGTCATTCAGGTGTCAACTCTAACTTTACTGCTCAGCTAAACTTGACTGTCACCCGAGCCTGTCAGTCTTTTATTGACGTGTTCTTGTGAGGCTTGCAGTTTGTCTAATTAGAAAACAGGGACGCTCGGCAAATCAGGTTGAACGATGTGTGATATGATAGCATGAAATGCAAAGAATATGATTAGGCTAGGATTAGGTGTGGTGCGCGCGTTTTGAACAAATAAATGACACACATTCACGTAAAACATAAAAACATTTTCCTTTGTTATTCTGACAATAAAATCCAATTTGTGTCAAAATATCGGGGTCTTTTTTTATGAAAATGCAAAAGTGTGATTTTTCAAGTGGTTAAATGTATCCAGATTACTTAGTTGTTTACAATGACGGCAAGCCAACACAGTGCTTTAGTAGGTCGGGTGTCCCTTTATTCACTCTCCTCTGGATCCCCAGTGGCCCCATGCAAAGGTTCCTACCTACAGTATATAACCTAATACTGCATGATTATTCTGATTGAAGTATTGACAAAAGGGCTTGTGATACTGCTACTGATTGTTGTATTACAATACTGATAGTTTGATAGAAATATAATTTGTGGGAAGATGTGTGTTTGGGAAAAGCTGTTGAAAACAATTAGGTAACATTATGTGATTTTAGCTACTGTGTATTGATGAGAAAATACAATTTTAAAATAGATACCGCCCTAATGAGATCAGGAATTACTTTTCATTTTACCTTTCTCTGTGAGTACTGTATCCTGTTTAGTGCTGATTTAGGCCCCGTTTACACTAAGCCGGATAAGGTTATCCAGGGTAAATCACACCTAACCTTATCCGTGTCCACACACAACAATGCCACCGTTTAAGACCCCCGCCCCCCTCTGTCCGCCGGTGCAACGCGACCTAATACGCATGCGCGGAAAATGCGCACGTCATAGTCAAATCCAGTGTTGCTTTGTGTGCAGGTTCTTAAATTTAACTTATCTAAACAATATCCAGTGTTGTGGTATTTCAATTACCTGGAATCCAGTGTGCTCTGGTGCCCTAATGTAGTGAATCACACCTGAGCCATCATAAATTAATAAAATCTTTATTAGACACATAAACAATGTGATAAAGAACATTTTACATCAATCAAATTAGGGATCTAGATATCTGGTCAGGACACTCCTCACTCTTTTGCCTTCACCTTCATTGTCCATTCGTTTTTGGTGACTTTATATACTCTGGACCTCGACGTTGAGTCCGCGACATACATGGCGGACAATAACTGATACAGTCTGCTTTGCCAGTCCAAATGCATTCGCTGTTTTCCGTAGTTAGTCTTCCCTCGTCGGCCAGGTAATACAAAGCACACGCTACTTTTTTTTTTATCTCATCCAAGGGAGTCCGCATTCTCGTTGACTCTCCTTCGACAAATGGACAAAGTTTTTTGTGCATTCGAAAGTTCTCTTGCCGTCTGAGAAGTGTTGTATCCGAAATAACTACAATCGCTTTCTCTTATGGTATTCATGTGTGATTTCCACAAGTGTCTGAAGAAAAGGAAACACGGGCATTTCTGGTTGAGTTGCCTTCATATTTCCAGCGGTTAGCTCCGAGCTACGAAACCGCTTAATTATGATGCTGGCTGTGGCATGTTCTTTCTGACATAATGATGTAATGGGTTATACTTGTATAGCGCTTTTCTACCTTCAAGGTACTCAAAGCGCTTTGACACTATTTACACATTCACCCATTCACACACACATTCACACACTGATGGCGGGAGCTGCCATGCAAGGCGCTAACCAGCAGCCATCAGGAGCAAGGGATGAAGTGTCTTGCCCAAGGACACAACGGACGTGACTAGGATGGTAGAAGGTGGGGATTGAACCCCAGTAACCAGCAACCCTCTGATTGCTGGCACGGCCACTCTACCAACTTCGCCACACCGTCCCCGTCACTTCCTGTGTGGGCGTGTTCTTTCTGGCGTCACTTCCTCTCCGAACTCACTTTGTAAACGATCAATGAGTCCATACAAAGTTAAGTGCTGGAGATTCAAGAAATACACGGCTGACTTACCTGTGTAAAAATTTGTCCGAGGAAGGGGACCTTAAACGCTGGTTTAGTGTGACTGAAACGGGGCTTAGGCTTTATAATTATTCGTTTAAGGGGTTAAACGACTTAAAGGGGAACATTATCACAATTTCAGAAGGGTTAAAACCATTAAAAATCAGTTCCCAGTGGCTTATTTTTTCAAACTTTTACCCATCACGCAATATCCCTAAAAAAAGCTTCAAAGTGCCTGATTTTAACCATCGTTATATACACCCGTCCATTTTCCTGTGACATCACATAGTGATGCCAATACAAACAAACATGGCGGATAGAACAGCAAGGTATAGCGACATTAGCTCGGATTCAGACTCGGATTTCAGCGGCTTAAGCGAAATTGAAGAAGAAACTGAAGCTATTGAGCCATATCGGTTTGAACCGTATGCAAGCGAAACCGACGAAAACGACACGACAGCTAGCGACACGGGAGAAAGCGAGGACGAATTCGGCGATCGCCTTCTAACCAACGATTGGTATGTGTTTGTTTTTAAGTGTTGTAATGTTTTTAAGCTAAATTATTGGTAAACACAGTTAATGTATAATAATTTACGTAAAACCGCGAGTAATGAATAACGTTTTTATTAATTATTATATTCTGTAGACATACCCTCATCCGCTCTCTTTTCCTGAAAGCTGATCTGTCCAGTTTTGGAGTTGATGTCAGCAGGCCAGGGAAGCTAGGGTCGATATTATTTTCTTGATCATCTTCGGTGGCATAAGGGACGGTAGAAGCGGTGTGAGCCAAGACATCCAGGGGGTTTAGCTCGCTCGTCTGCGGGAACAAACTGCCACCATTGCTTGCCGTGCTACCGAGGTCCTTTGTCCCTGAATAGCTCACACACTCCGGCAGATTCAATGGGGGTCTGGCGGCAGATTGCTTTGACTTTATCGTTGGAAATGCATCTGCTTTGAGTGTCGCAGGATATCCACACATTCTTGCCATCTCCGTCGTAGCATAACTTTCGTCGGTAAAGTGTGCGGAACAAACGACTGACCATTTTCGTCGGCTTTCCCCACACCCTCGTATTTTAAACAAATTTCGTCCAATTTCTTGCCACTTTCGCATCTTTGGGCCACTGGTGCAACTTGAATCCGTCCCTGTTCGTGTTGTTACACCTTCCGACAACACACCGACGAGGCATGATGTCTCCAAGGTACGGAAAACAGTCGAAAAAACGGAAAATAACAGAGCTGATTTGATTCGGTGTTTGTAATGTGTTTGAGAAAATGGCGGATTGCTTCCCGATGTGACGTCATCGCTCTGAGAGCGAATAATAGAAAGGCGTTTAATTCGCCAAAATTCACCCATTTAGAGTTCGGAAATCGGTTAAAAAAATATATGGTCTTTTTTCTGCAACATCAAGGTATATATTGACGCTTACATAGGTCTGGTGATAATGTTCCCCTTTAATGTAGACATGGCCATAGTGTATTGCCACTTGATGTACATTAACAATAATCAAACTTTACAGTATGTATTGTATGTCATGTCAACATTACAATGAAAACATTTGGCTGTGATATAGTCAATTGTAGGTGCAATCACAGTATGTTGATGTAAAAGTATGAGGTCTGACTTAGTAAACAATATTGGTTGGACAATGTATTGGCAAAATATTATGTGTTTGTATATAATATTTTGTTTGCGAGTCGTTCTTACTCAAGTTAAAAAATTGTGCAAAAATTATTCAATATCAGGAGTTTGATTATGATAGAGACCAATTAGCAAGTTTTTGTTGTTAATTTTGTATTAAAACCTGAAACAATATTGAATCTTTTAACAATTCTTCAATGTTATAAGATATTGAATTTGTAGATTGTATTAGCTGTGAACTCTAATACTAAAATTGATTAAACCATTAAGAAATACATTATAAATAAATATTTCACTCTGTGTGTGATGACCAATTTGGATCGCCGCTTGTCACTAAAGGCCGACTGTCATGACCTTTAAATGCAGGTCATACCTTGTTTTTGTTTTGTAGTGTTTTTCCTGTGTTGGGTGTTTTGTTCCTGTTCGGCGCTTTTATTTTGTTCTCAATTCCTGTTTTTGAGTGTCTTGCAGTTTTGAGTAAACGCTGTTCTCACCACCTAGTGATCAGTGTTCTCACTTGCTGCCAATCCTAATCAGAAGGCTTTATAAGCCAGCCTCAATGCTTGGTCGGTGCCGGATCATTGGATCATTACGGGTGTTTGTGCTTTGCTACTATGGATGTAAGCTTTCTTTAAGCTTAGCTTTCCCTGTTGCACTAGTTTTTGTTTTCCTATTTATTAAATACACTTACATGCATGCTGTTTCCTGTCTCCGCATCTTGGGGTCTCAACTACCCTAACAGTGTCTGCACGTAGTGATGGTCAGATGTAGCCTCGTGAGGCATTGAACCACTTAAGCCAATTGGTTCAAGAATGTCTAGAACAGTGGTCCCCAACCTTTTTGTAACTGCGGAGAGGTCAACGCTTGAAAATTTGGGGGGGTATTTTTTTTTTTTTTGTCATAAAAAAATACAATCATGTGTGCTTACGTACTGTATCCCTGCAGACTGCATATTGATCTATATCAATATATAATATAAGAGCCACAAATATTAATAACAGACAGAAACAACCCTTCTGTGCGAATGAAGGGTTGGGGAAGGGAAGTTTTTTGGGTTGGTGCACTAATTGTAAGTGTATCTTGTGCTTTTTATGATGATTTAATAAAAAAAACGATATATATAAAAAAAAAACTATATATATATATATATATATATCGGGTTTTTTTTCTTGTGCGGCCTGGTACCAATCGATCCACGGTGGTTGGGGACCACTGGTCTAGAAGACTCATGCACGCTTCGGCACAAGAAACCACCTGCCTGTCAGGTTTGTCACTGACAGTTTAGTTATGTTTTCAACGACAAGTATAAATGACAGGTAGTAGCGACATTAATCCAGCCCTGACTGGAGGACAAAGCAGATCTAAATAGCAGCTTGCTGATTGACACCAGGTGTGGTCCGGTGCCAATCAGCCAAAGCTGAGGGGGAAAAAAACACTCAGGGATACAAGCAGGAAATAAAGACAAAATAAGAGCGCTAACAGGAAATAAAGACAGACAGAGGAAAAACTCAAAACGTAACTAAACTGTCAGTGACAAACCTGACGCTGCCACCAATTACAAACAGCGGTATCTTAACCACATAATGTGTGATGCATCGAACTGTTGCGTCTGTTATGGCTCTTGGAAATGACAATGTATCACAATAAATATTTAACCGAATGGTTTTGCTAGTTAAATTACACATGTATGATAGAATATATATTAATGTATTGTGTGTTTGTATTTTACTAATATAGTAGTATCATGATATGGCAGGTTGTATAATGTTTTTCTATAGCCATCTAGAAATGGCATTTTGGCTTAAAGAAGAGGATGACAATATACCGTATTTTTTTAGACCATAGGGCGCACCAGATTATAAGGCGCACGGCCAATAAGCGGGTTTATTTTCATACAAAAGGCAAACTGCATTATAAGGCACATTAAAGGGGTTATATTTATTACCCCTTTAATGTGCCTTACAATCCAGTGCATCTTTTCCTTGTGGTCTACATAACATGTAATGGTGCTTCTTTGGTCAAAATGTTGCAAAGATTATGTTTTACAGACCATCTTCAAGTCGCTTTCTGACCGTTGCTTCAGGATGCGCCATTTTGTGGGCGGTCTTATTCCACTTCGACAGCATCATCTTTATTGTACCGGTGTAGCGTGTAAGGACGGGAGTCAAAGAAGTGTCAAAAGGCAAAGCTAACTGTTTCAATGGCATTCAGACTTTACTTGAATCAATAACAGAGCAGCATCTCCTCATCTGTGGCTCATTAGTGCAGTGTTTTTCAACCTTTTTTGAGCCAAGGCACATGTTTTTCATTGAAAAAAATCCGGAGGCACGCCACCATCAGAAATCATAAAACAATTTAACTCAGTAGTTGACAAGAAAAAGTCGTTGGATATGAATTTAAAGCATAACCAACTATGCATCACTACAGCTCTTGTCTCAAAGTAGGTCTACTGTCACGACCTGTCACATCACGCCGTGACTTAGTTTTCCTGTGTGTAGTGTTTTAGTTCTTGTCTTGCGCTCCTATTTTAGTGGCTTTTCTTGTTTTGTTGGTATTTTCCTGTTGCAGTTTCATGTCTTCCTTTGAGCGCTATTCCCCGCACCTGCTTTGTTTTAGCAATCAACAATATTGAAGTTGTTGCTATCCTTCTTCGTGTGGACATTGTTGATTGTCACGTCATGTACAGGTGTACTTTGTGGACGCCGTCTCCGCTCCACACGCTGTAAGTCTTTGCTGTCGTCCAGCATTCTGTTTTTGTTTACTTTGTACCCAGTTCAGTTTTAATTTTGTCCTGCATAGTCATCCCTAAGCTTCAATACATTTTCTTAAGGAAACTCACCTTTTGTTTATTTTTGGTTTTAGCTAGATAACTTTTTTACCTGCACACACCATCGTCGTCTCACGCGACGTGTTCCCGACATCTACAAAGCAATGAGCTATTACACAGTTACTCTGCCGAGCTCTAGACAGCGCCGACACTAACAAAAGCACATTATTTGCGGATTATAATTACTGGTTTGCAAAAAATATTTTTAACCAAAATGGGTGAAATTACAGAATCTCCCACGGCACACCAGACTGTATCTCACGGCACACTAGTGTGCCGCGGCACAGTGGTTGAAAAACACTGCATTAGTGCAACAACAACGCCGGAAATGTGTCGAGTGAAAAAACGTCCGACCGAAACTCTGTAATAACTAGAGTTCCGTGAAGTATGTAAACCCACTACACCGGTAGTTATTAGCTCTTCTATGGCGAGTCTACTGACAAATATAAGTTAAAACTTTCTGCGACTTTATTTTAGAAATGACAACAGCGGAGGATGAATGCCCCAAAACAAGAAGATAGAGAAAAAGAAGAAGTTTATTCACTACGGACTACAAAGGCGGAAGCGCGCAAATTTTCAGGATTTATGCAGATCCCAAATACACATCAGCAGGTACCAGAAGGTAAGAAAAGTTGGTTTCGCATTATATTGCGAAACAAAACGCTAATTAATATGTCTGCTAATAGGTGCCATTTTGCAGTCCTTATACTCACACACCATAATAATACCTGCATGTTGAATCACAGTACATCTGACTATGGTAGCTGTAATGCTCCCACAATTCATCAAGCGGCGTGGCTTCATAGCTTACTTAAGTCGTACTACAACATTTTGACAAATTTTTGAGCACTGTGTGTAATGTTCTACATTCTCAATGGAACATTTAAAGTTTTGGTGCTGTTTACTGGCATCATTTTGCAGTCTACACGTATCTCTTAAGTATGACTGCCATCTACTGGTCACACTTATCATTACACCATGTACCAAATAAAATAGCTTTGAGGTTGGTAAGCACAACCAGAATTGGTCCGTACATTAGGCGCACCGGGTTGTAAGGCGGACTTTCGATTTTTGAGAAAATTAAAGGACTTTAGGTGCGTCTTATAGTCCAAAAATACGGTAATGTAACTTGGACAATGATGTAGAGAGCAGAGGTTTAGGTCATTAAAAATTTTTGTTTTAAGCGAAAATGTTTCTACTTTTTTTGACAAAAACCGCCATTGATTTCTGATGGCGGTTTAAAAGAGAATAAATGCCTCATGTCTTATTAAACCTTATCAAACTTAATGTTTACAGTGATTAACACACTCCAGAACTGACGTTACCAAGAATCAAACCCACGTCATGTGGCATAAAAAGTGAATGCATAAACCTAATATGCTACCAAAAGATTGTTGAAAGACAAGATGTAAGTTAGACATTCAATATTGCTGACAAAGCGGTAAACAGCTTAGATTAAGTTTGCCGCCAAATGTGATGTCATGCAACGCTATTTTTTGATTCTATTGACATTTTCAAAACTATTTTTATTCTCTATCCAAATTCCAAACTGACCACAACTCTCAAAATCACACATTTTCAATGGAGCTTGGGCAGTTTATGTGTTATCAAATCTCCTGGCAAAATCTGAACCATGTCCCAAAGCAGTTGCGTGGTATGGCCTGGCTGCAAGGCTGAACCGTGTCCCGAACCTGTCAAGTGGTACGGCCTGGAAGCGGGGCATCATACGTAACCATTTCCGGCTTCTCCCCTACATAAAGCAAACCTTCATACTTGAACTTTGCGGAAACGCCCTCTCCTTTTCTCGACACAAGCCTCGAAACCTTGGCACATTTTGTCCCATCACTACCTGCACGTAACACCAGCAGCCAAATCAGTTGAAAACTGCTATTTACAGGGTCGCGATTTCAATACATTTAATATCGAAAGCTATGATCATCAACATTATTAAGAAACATGTTCGTGAAATATTTGACTGTGTGTAGTGAATCTATAGAATATAACAGTTTCACATTTGAAACAAAAATAATTAATTAAAAAATGTATTTTTAAAGATATTATAATTCGCAGAGATGAATCTGCATATGTACCTCCTGGCCCTGGCTTACTAGAGAAATCCCCCTGAAATAATTTCAAGCACCAACAACATTTTGATTGAAATGGGCTGTTTGCAATTTGCTAACCGTTACATTTTTCAACAGCAAAAAATACAACACCGGCTAGATTATGTTATAAATAGTGGTTTATCAGAACATATATATTTTCAAGTGTCTATATTTTTACAATAACTAATTATATTGAATAAAAATTGCTTGTCAGTCTGGGAAAAAATGTTGGTGCATGGGCTTGTCACTGACCACACGTGTCTCACCACACATACATGCAGGGAGCTTATGCACACACACAAATAGCCCCAGAGAAGAAACTAACAATGTGTATTCTTGTTGTTAGGATGGGCAATACAGTCAATGATGGCTAACATTAGCTATCCAAATGTTATCATTAGCTAACAACACGCAAAGCTAATAAAAGTATGTCTTAAAAGTATTAAAATAAACATAGTAGTGATGACCTGAAGATATTTATACAGTGTACATTTTCAAAATATAAATTATAATACTTTTGGAGAGGATGGGGCGTGGTATTACTTGCGGTCAGGGAATGCCTCCAAAATCAAACATTCTGCAGAAAGACTCAAAAAACGGGTTGTATAAAGTGACTGTGGAGCAACATTTTTAACATCGCATATCCAATATGTATTATCTGGACCACAAGGAAGTGTTTTAAACGTAGATTAAAATCATCATAGGTCCCTTTTCAATGTAAAAGTAACTTCTGATATTAAAAAAACATGACATGATATATATATATATATCCATCCATCCATTTTCTACCGCTTATTCCCTTTGGGGTCGCGGCAGCCTATCTCAGCTACAATCGGGCGGAAGGCGGGGTGCACCCTGGACAAGTCTCCACCTCATCGCAGGGCCAACACAGATAGACAGACAACATTCACACTCACATTCACACACTAGGGCCAATTTAGTGTTGCCAATCAACCTATCCCCAGGTGCATGTCTTTGGAAGTGGGAGGAAGTCGGAGTACCCGGAGGGAACCCACGCAGTCACGGGGATGACATGCAAACTCCACACAGAAAGATCCCGAGCCCGGGATTGAACTCAGGACTACTCAGGACCTTTGTATTGTGAGGCAGACGCACTAACCCCTCTGCTGCCCTATATATATATATATATATATATATATATATATATATATATATATATATATATATATATATATATATATATATATCCATCCATCCATCCATTTTCTACCGCTTATTCCCTTTTGGGGTCGCGGGGGGCGCTGGAGCCTATCTCAGCTACAATCGGGCGGAAGGCGGGGTACACCCTGGACAAGTCGCCACCTCATCGCAGGGCATATATATATATATATATATATATATATATATATATATAATTCCACCTGAGAAGCTTAAAAAAATGTGTCTCTTCAGTTCCCAAACGTTTACTGAGTGTTGCTAAAAGGAAAGGCCATGTAACACAGTGGTGAACATGCCCTTTCCCAACTACTTTGGCACGTGTTGCAGCCATGAAATTCTAAGTTAATTATTATTTGCAAAAAAAAATTAAAGTATATGAGTTGGAACATCAAATATCTTGTCTTTGTAGTGCATTCAATTGAATATGGGTTGAAAAGGATTTGCAAATCATTGTATTTCGTTTATATTTACATCTAACACAATTTCCCAACTCATATGGAAACAGGGATTGTGTATATATATATATATATATATATATATATATATATATATATACACAAATTTTTTTAACCCAATGCGGTCCGAGTCAAAAAGTTTGGGGACCCCTGGTTTAAAGTATATCAAACAAACCTTTCACCAAGTGATCACTGCAAACTTGTGCATTCTTCGACTCTGCTACCTTGGATTGGAGTGCTTTATTCGAGAGCCACTTTTCT
This sequence comes from Nerophis lumbriciformis, assembly GCF_033978685.3. Lineage (NCBI taxonomy): Eukaryota > Metazoa > Chordata > Actinopteri > Syngnathiformes > Syngnathidae > Nerophis > Nerophis lumbriciformis. Next base: position 42,505,311 of record NC_084548.2, on the reverse strand, counting down.
CATCGCCGTTTCGTAAAATCTTGACATTTTTCGCCCATCTTGATAACCTCTCGAGGAACTCTGAAGAAACATTTATATTTTCTTGATTTGAACTGTTCCAACAGCTAAAAACAACACAAACATAGGGCATATTTCTTTAAGAAAGGCAAAATGTCACCCAGAACGCTTTGACAACAGACGCACTCGCTTGACCACCACTTCGAGTCTCGCATGTTTAATGAGCCGGACGTGGGACGTAGGGTGAATACAACCTACTAGAGGTGGGGGACATAATCGATTTATTGATGCATTGCAATTTATACATGGGCTGTTTTAAAATCGATTAGTAAACATCAATAATCTATTCTTTTTTTATTTCATAAAAAGAAATGTTGACAGTTTTAAAATATGGCTGACCGCAGCGAGCCGCCATACTGAGAGATCAGACTAGTTCCTTTATTTTAGAGCATTTATGTTCCAGTTTTGCACACATTTCCATTAATTAAACACATGTAATGGACATTATTTAACTATTTCTTAATACAATGCACTGTTTTTAAAAGCTGCAAGTGATGAATGCCAATTTAGTGAAACGAAAAGAAATGTAACACTGCATTAATATACATAAATTAAAAATGCATCAATAATCGATTTTTAATCGTATCGCAGCACCTGAATCAAAATCGTAATCCAATCGTGAGGTGCCCAAAGATTCCCACCTCTAAAACCAAGTGGTTCACAACCTTTTTTTTTAATTAAGTACAATCTCATAAAAAACTTGGCTATCCAAGTACCACCGTAATGACCAACATTAAAATACAGTAGCATGGTAGGGCTAAGTATTCATTAAAAACAAGGCAGACGGTTTACTCAGTGGTGTGCCGTCAGGGTCAGCAAGGCCTTCTCTGCTGGCCTAACATAACCAAAAATCATGATCATAATTAAAGATAAAAGTATTTTTTAATTTACTTTCCCTAAATATCTAAAAGTATTCATATTCTCTTCAGGTCATATTATGCTCCTTCCAGCGCTGTTGTTTTTAGTTTATAGAGTTTTTATCCAATCAGAATTCAGCTAGCTTATGATGCCATGCTGTACCAAATCTGCCACAGGCCTTCAGATTCAGCAATGCGGGCGTCTGTGCGCTGTAAGTGAACGGGCATATACAGTGACAGACAGTTGCGATAACCAATCAGATCACGCGTTGTTGTCAGTAAGGCCTTCTAGATGGCCTAAGGCAGATATACAGGTATAGTGATGTAACATAAGAACTCAATTACCCAGCATGCCATAGTAGTGAAGAGCATTCACAGTAGCCCCGTTTAGGTTGTTGAATATAGACATGCTGGCAGTGGGATGTTTTTGATGAGCATGCTGTTTAGTAAACTTTAAGAACCCAGCCAACACGCCACGTCTGCATCATTTATGATTAGACAAGACAACACATATATTTGCAAGGCCATTTTCAAGAAGGATATTTAAAGAGAAACTACATCTTGTGAGGCCATGCCGGCTAACTCAGCTGTCGATTAAATGTGAGTTCAGATATTTTATTTCTTTATTTTTTCACGTTTAAAATGTTTTTTGCAATATTAATTTTGACAGTAACACATAAAATATGTTTCAATTGCTGATGCGGGTTTATTGATTTTTAAATGCGCCAGAAAATAACCTGTTTTGTACAATGCCCAGTAGTGCATAAATGTGTTCCTGTATAGTATTTCTCCAGCAATGGTCATGTGGTGACATAAATGATGGTATTTTGAGAGGTAACCATACTTGCCAACCTTGAGACCTCGGAATTCGGGAGATTGGGGGGGGGGTTGAGGTGGGCGGGGTTGGGGCGTATCTGTATTTACACATATACACACACATAACACTCCTCTACTCATTGTTGTATTTGAAAGTGCAATGCTTTGCAGCCAGTAGCACAGCCTTTGAAGGAGCATAGGTATGGGCAGCATCTGTGAAATTTAATTTGCAGGAAAGGAGTGAGTTTAGGGTTGAATTGTCCATCCTTGTTCTATTTTCTTTCACTATCTTTCTAACCATGCTGAACACCCTCTCTGATGATGCATTGCTGTGTGGCATGCACAAAAGTGCCTTCATCTGGATGAACTGAAATTCTTGGTTCCAATCATTTTGGAACTTGCAAGCGTACTTCTTCTTCTTACTCGTCGTCACCACGACTGTCTCTTCTTCGTTCTTCTGCTTCGTCTCTGTTATATTTTTGGACATTACTACTTGCCGTAGTTTTGAAGCAATGCATGATGGGAATCCGGATGTTGTGTGTCAGTGTATTAACGTGCCGGCTGGAATAAACACACGCTGAGCAATAGCTCCGTGCCTGCCTACTTTATGGGTTATAGATAAACCTATGGATAACGGAGACATATATAATAGTCTCCTTCTTGTTGTGTGTGCAGTTGCGCACTGAGCTCCAAAAGCCGTAGATGTTATGACGTGACTGGGCCGGCACGCTGTTTATATGGAGGAAAAGCGGACGTGACGACAGGCTGTCCGCACTCAGGTCCGGCTGGAAATCCGGAGAAATTCAGGAGAATGGTTGTCCCGGGAGATTTTCGGGAGAGGCACTGAAATCCGGGAGTCTCCCGGAAAATTCGGGAGGGTTGGCAAGTATGGAGGTAATCATTATAGTCGGACATCACTGAAGGCCTAGATAAACGCACGGCCCACCACTGGTTTTACTTAACAAGTGTATTTAATATTTTTGGCCACTGTAGCATTACACACAGTTTAAACGTGTGTTTGAATATAGGAAAATAAAACTCTGTACTTAAATCAAGTGATTCTTTGACGTACCTCTTGATGGAGCGCATGTGCCACTAGTGGAACACATACCACAGTTTGAGAATCCCTGACCTAGAGGGACCACAGCTGCGCCACTGGTCGCAACCAGTCTTACCAGTGGTAGGGACCACAGGCTACAACCCACTCTTCCATTTAATTTTAGTAAAATGGCTCGCGAACAAACGACTCGAGCTGGGAATCCGTTCGCGAATGTCACATGGCTACCCCTCAGGGCAAGGTACTAACGCCCCTGTAGATAGAGGACACTGCACAATAGTATTTATTATTAACTGCATGGCTCAAACTCTCCACACGAGCTGTCACTGTGCACCATTCGCTAGCACAAGATGAGGATTTGAAAGAAAGATGCTGAACTAAGTGTGGAGTTTGGATGACATTTAAGGGCGTGGCAGCCACTTGGAAGTCCCCGGACTATTTGTTTGTACATTTGCGGTGAATTCTAATGTATTTCCACGCGGCGCTGCGTCTCGTCCAGCTCTGGTTCCGTGTGATTGGACGGCCCGCCCGCTAGTTAGCATCCAGGGGCGTGGAGCTAGGCGAGCTGAATGGGGGTACATTTGTGTGCCACGCCGGTGCTGCCGAACCCTAGCGGAGACGGGCGGTGATATATCTGTCGAGTGGAATATATTTCTTCTCCACCTTTTAAGACGATGGGAGGGATGCGACGAGAGGGAAAGTAGATACATGCGAGCAATATTCCTATTTTAATCGACATGGGGGTTTTGGGGTCAGTTTTGAAGCCTACGGTTGACTGTCGTGTCGCTGCTGAGAAAGTGACACTGATATTCAGATAATCCTCATTTCGTCGCGGATTAATGGCGACTTTACCTTTAGCCAGTTTGATGATGCCGCCCATCTTTAGCGTCGGTTGAAAGCAGGTTGTTGGAGTGCTTCTTCTCTCCCCCCCAACAAGGTAAGCCGTGTCTTATTCTGAAATCCACGTATAATCTTTTTGAATATGGTTGTAAATGTGTCGTCGTTTTAGAACGATACCGCTAATTAATAATTCGTGCTCCACCCTGCCCAGTATAGTTTCTGCTGAGGTGCGCTTAATTTATTCACCTGCTTCGTTCTCACCCTGTTATTTCAGAATTCCAAGTGATTCAAGTTACCCGCAGAATGTTAACTGTATTTCACACACTCTGGCATCATTGCTTTTTGCAGCTCTTCATCTCGCTTGTGTCATCCATGCCTGTGTTGTTGGAGGTGCGTGTCTGTTGGCCAACTGCGTCACCGAGTGGAAGCTGCAGGTATTCTTCTGTAAACTGCACTTTGGAAAGTCTACCCATGGACCCTATGACCTGTACGCCAGAGTGACAGAACTCTTGAATCAGCATGGAACCGGAAGCGAATTCAAACTCAGAGGATCACCCAGAATGGAATCATCAATCACAATGTGAACTGCAAACAAGTATGTCTGACGCTATGGAGGATAGAAGCCTTGGGGACTCAGTGGTGAGAGGCAGCAGCGACCCTTCATTCAGTTATCAGAAGCTTGTGCATCAGAGATTCATCAGGAGAAGTCTGTGGTTCTCGGACACAGATGAGCAGTCCTTTGAGGCCTCTGAATGTGATCACAAGCTCCTTAATATAAACTTGCGAACAATCGTTGGCAGGACACGAGGGGCAAGTGGTGGTATACAGGAGGACTCCAGCACTGAGAGTCAAAATAGGCTAAAAGACAGTGCAACAGAAAGTGCCAAATCTGATGAGGTGAAGGTAAAAAGTGGAAGAGATGTATTGACTGCAACAAGCGGTGATGTGGGCAAAACCACCATCAAGGCTGCCAGCGAGGAGACAGAGGAAGAGGCAGAGATGAAGGCTGTTTCCACATCTCCTGGAGGACGCTTCCTCAAGTTCGACATTGAGCTTGGGAGAGGGTCCTTTAAGACCGTCTACAAGGGCCTGGATACTGAAACCTGGGTGGAGGTTGCTTGGTGTGAGCTGCAGGTAAAAGCTGTCTGTTGTGTAGCAATGCAGCTACTAAAGGCTGAAACAAATCTCTCTCAAATATTGGCATGTATTCCAAACAGCTTTACTCTGTCATGATAGCTATAATGCACGCTTCCTTGCAAATGGTCCAATTTAAACGTCAAGTCTTCAACAACAGACATTAGCAACACTAAATTCGTCCTGGCCTCGCCACATCACGTTTCAAAGTTTGCGGCTTCACCTAATTGTGGAAAAAAAAAATTTAAGTATATTCAGTGTATTGGTGGCCTATAGAGCATTTTTAAGCATAAACATGGCTAATTGAACTAAAAATATCAATGGTAAAAATAGTATTTAGAAAGTTGTAAACAAGTGTTTATGGTCTATGAAAATGTTTTATTTAAATGTATTAATTTGTGAAAATTAATTTACCACGATCAGGCCCGGAACCAATTAAGTGATAAACTAGGGACAACTGTTAATGTTTGTAAGGAAACTATTTTGCATTGCTCGGACGACAGCATTAAATGGGCTTTTTGCAATCATCAGGGGCCAGTTCAGGGCTGGGACACCAAATCGACCCCCTGAGTTTAGTTCAAAACTTAGGGGACTTTAATTTAACATTTTTGCATCAAATTCCTAATACACTCCAGTGTAAAAACACTGGCAGATTCTGCATTGACATTTTAATTTCTTAAGGGAAAGTTTGTAATTTGCTAAACTGGGCAATTTATTTTCCTAAATTTGTAACTGTGACAAAAGAAATAGCTAAAAACACTTTAAATACACTTTAAAAAAATATATAAGTTCTCTTAAACCAGGGGTTATTAACCTTTTAGACCTCGGAGCCCAACTTTTCTACTACGGAGGGGATAGGGGCCCGCTCAAATATTAACACTGAATTAGTAATAATAATAATAATCTTACTCTTGATTTTAATCGGACAGATTCAATAATTATATTTAGCCTAATTAGTTTAACAGGCTGATTTACAAAAATAAATACTAATTAAATATACTGCAAAAGAAGAGACTCATAAAAACTGATGGAAAATAAATGAATATACAATTACGCAGTGCTAAAATAAATACATGCTAACAATATTGATAATAAATAATATTATATGTTTCTTAAATAAACTGTCAATACAGTTAAGTGCAAAGGAAAATACAGCTTCTGATTTAGTCATAATTGTTGCACTTCATAAACTTCTCTATGACTTTAGCTCTAGACTTCTGTTTGTTTGATTTTGTTATTACTGCCAACGTTACTGCTGTCTTAAAACTCTTATATGGTGATGTTATTAGATTTTCAATGTAGTGTGTCCTCAGTACACACAGGTCGTGATTTGAGTGGGTCTCACGGAAATGCAATGGAGCCCCAACTAAACAAATATTTATGTTTCTTATCATCTTCTTTTTCTCAAAGTGTAGTGTTAAACTCCTTTTCAGCATAGTATGATTATGGAATTGGTTATAATTAATATTTATATTCAAAATGTATCTGAAATTAAACTAATACAATTCAACATTTATTACAGATGCCGTCTGACCAAAACAAAATGGCAGCCTGAATTCAAAGTATTTTTCGTCACCGCCACCACAGTATGTTTTTTTTTTTTTAATTTAATTACTCCAGCGCCCCCCGCGATCCCGAAGGGAATAAGCGGTAGAAAATGGATGGATGGATACATCATGTCCCCTTAACGTTGACACCAAGTAAAGCTCCTTGAATCAACATGAAAGAGCACAGAATTGGGCAGTTGAAGCGTGGGATTATTTATTATGACATTCATATTATTAATTGTTGAAATGAAATCTTTGGTGAAAGTCTAGTTGTGTTTGGTAGTGGCTAAACTAGCATTTGGTGATACTGTGTAGTGTGCACAGGTGATCACATCTGTGCTGAGCAGATGCGCGGTGAGTTAAAACAGCGCTTCTCTGGTCTGTTGACAACTAGGTTTATTTTGCTAGTTAGTGGGGCTGCAACTGACGACTATTTTTATAGTCGACTATCTTAAAGATTAGTTGATTAATCGGCATATTAAGCGTATTCAGTAGGTTTATGTCTGGAAAAACACGAGTGATGACGTCAATAACTATTATCGGCAACAAATGGTTGCATAGTTACTGTAATTTTAAACACAATGTATAATTTTCTTTGGTAAAATGAGGTTTCAGAGAGTTATGCCTCAGGGACGCATGCTTGTACCTAGTAACATCATAGCTAATGATAACATAAGCTAGCTTGTGGTTTTCTTGTTACATTTTTTCGGTTGAAAAATGTAACTGTGAGCAAGTTAAAAACAGCCCCTTTAATTAATTATTATTTCAGTCATTTAAAACCTGCTTTTTAGGATTATCTCTGGGCTTCTCTCTCCCAGAAGGCTTAGTACAAAAGTAGGCATGACTGGTTCTTTCAAAGTCAGAAAACCTGCACTGTAAATATTATTCTTTCAGCATTCTTGCACGACTTCTAAGCGCAAGCAATATGTACTTGTCAATATACCGGTACTGCCTTTCTATTTTAGTATGCTCATCTGCTGCTGTGTCTTGTGACTTGCTCAAGGACACATTTAGGAACATAGACAGGAGCTGCTGGGAATTGAACCACTGGTCTCGAGATTAGTGATTGATCGTCTTGAGGCAGAACCGCCATTCATTATTTGGTGTACTGATAAATATGACCCCATTTTTTGGGGGCCCTCAACTCGTATGATGTTTTTGAGAAAGCATGGCATTTCCAAACATTCGCAAAAAGGTTTTGAGACACTGGCAGACGCTGGATGACTTCATTTGGATGGTGATGTCATCATGTGTAACCATGTCTGTAGAATATTGGATGTGGAACAGGAAACAATTTGCAGTTTGGTGTATTTTATTCCTCCCTTGTGGTACATAATAAAACTACTTCTAGTAGACAAAAGGGTAGTTTGCAAAAAAAACCTCTGACATTCTAATCCTGCTATATATTTAATATTTTAGTTATGAGCTTGACAAACATGAATCTAATAAAAACATTTATTGTTAATTTTTTCAGCTCATGCTATTTGTTCTCATTTATACTCTAGCTGGTTGATAAAAAAAAAATTATAGTTGCGATTAATTTTAAAAGGCCAAACAATTGATGATTAAGGTAGTTAATGATTCATCATCAACTACATGGTGTGTATCCATTTTAAGTTTATTTTTTTTGTAAAAAAAAAAAGTGTAAAAACTTATTTTTAACATTACATTTAAATATTTCATTTTGAGATTGAAAAGGCCTTGCAGTATTCGGTTGTAATACAGTCTTCCACCACTTGTGGAAGTAATGACAATATCAAACAAGTTTGAGACCAGAAAAAAACTTGAGCAATATTAAGCACATATGAGCACATATTTACGACACACAAAAGCATGAGACTTGCAATGGGCTGGGGGCATTCCACTCGAACTGCAGATATCAGAGCTGCGAATAGAGTTTGTTGGGTGCAGAAAAATTCTGACTAGAGTGGTGAAGATGTATTTTTATTTGCAGAAACACTTTATTGACAGTTTATTTTAATAAACCTAATTAATCAAGGTTTTATATACAGTACATGATGTAAGTATATAAGTCATGTAGTAACAGGCACATTCATAATAACATGTATAATTCATATATTTTGCTCATGTTAAGCATACAGTGACAATTTCACTAACGCATCACAACGTTCGCTTGTTCCTTCCGACAACACCACTGATTTACTACTCACTGCAGACTTCATTAGAGCCAAAAAACATAATAAAACATCCCATACTATACAATGTCTGCTGTCACTGGGATGCCAATTGTTAGGATGTTGATATATTCCTGTTTAGATGAAGAATGCTTCATAATCCTCATATTTTCAGTTTTTTTTATGGCAAATTGGCTGTCAAAGTTGACCAATTTGTCGGATGATGTGCTCATCCTTTTATTATCCAGGTGAGAGGCATGATTTATAGTCTAGAACTAACTTCACAAGCTCCGAGGCGAGGAAGCAGCTCACCAGCCGATGACTTCAACATAGCAGCATAAGGAAGTTACCTCTCTGTGATCAATGTGCTGCTAAAAATAGGTCCTTTACGTTAGCGCCTATAATGACAATATTGGTAATACTTGGTTACCGTATTTTTCGGAGTATAAGTCGCACCGGCCGAAAATGCATAATAAAGAAGGAAAAAAACATATATAAGTTGCACTGCAGTATAAGTCGCATTTTTTGTGGAAATTTATTTGATAAAACCCAACACCAAGAATAGACATTTGAAAGGCAATTTAAAATAAATAAAGAATAGTGAACAACAGGCTGAATAAGTGTACGTTATATGAGGCATAAATAACCAACTGAGAACGTGCCTGGTATGTTAACGTAACATATTATGGTAAGAGTCATTCAAATAACTATAACATATAGAACATGCTATACGTTTACCAAACAATCTGTCACTCCTAATCGCTAAATCAGATTAAATCTTATACGTCTAGTCTCTTACGTGAATGAGCTAAATAATATTATTTGATATTTTACGGTAATGTGTTAATAATTTCACACATAAGTCGCTCCTGAGTATAAGTCGCACCCCCGGCCAAACTATGAAAAAAACTGCGACTTATAGTCAGAAAAATACGGTAATATGCAGGTCACATAATGTAATAGAGTATTGTTGACACTTTTTGGATGGTTATTTAGAGGGCTTTATAGGTGTAACAGAGGAATTCTCATTGACTCCATTGTAAGCAGACTTTTATTTACGAGTTAGAATACATAAAAAAACGTGCGTTCTTGTCTCATAAAGATTGTGAATTATAGGCACATTTCCCAAAAAGTGCACTTTCCCTTCAACACATGGTTTCATATCATTTGACAAGGTTGATCCTATTGAGCTGTAAGTAGGTCAGATATGATTAATTAATACAATTTAAAAACGAGAGTAAGATTACTAGTTCAGTGTTGTTATTTGATTGGGCCTCAGGACCCTGTGTAGTGGAAAAGTTGGGCCCTGAGATCAAAAAAGTTAAAAACCCAGTAAAGCAAAACCTGGGTCTTGGCTTGTGTAGCTGGCAATGACATCATGGCTGTGATATTATGAGTCCTCTTGGAGTGCTTCCAGCAAATCTGGATAATAGAATGTGAAGGTCCGAACTCTTAACTGGAAATGATTATGATCATTTGGCAGTGCTTTACTTTCTCCTTATGTTTAATACACACATAAAACCCTTCTGACAGCACAACAAAGTTAGAAATTCTGAGTGAATTGCTGGATACAGCCAGGTTTGACACTTTAAGACCCATTGGTGAATGCAGTCAGTGTGGCTGCCGACTGATGTGTTCATCATTGGCTCCATCTTCTGGAATACCTGTGTCCTCCAGCCTCAGACAAAGGACAAAACTCAATAATGTGTTCAGTGGCATGGCTCTGGCTTGTTCGAAAGACTCACCCACTGAATTTCACCTTTATGTAAATATGTTGTATGATATGCAGCTTTATAACTAGGTCACACACATACACAGCCTGCTATAATTGGCTCAAAGTTGCCCCATGATGCTGTGTGGCTTGTGGTTCTTGGTATTGAAGCAGTTTTTTAAAGGTTATATTTACATTTAAATCTATGTGTATATTTAATCTATTTCTTGGTGGTGTTATACTAAACCGTAATAATTGTACATTTGTATTTGTATTTACATCTCATATATGCTCATGGTCTGTAAAATATGAGGTCATGGTTGACATGTCTACTTTCTTTATCGCTCTTAATACGGCAGATGGTTTCTTCTGGCAGAATAAAATCAGAAAAAAGAGAAGGATTTTTTTCTCATGGGCGAAGGGGTGGGGGCGAGCGCACTTCTCCCTTTACTATAATTTGTATTTTGTATATCCTGGAGAACCAGCGTCCTCTACAGTAGACATTTGATTTTGGTCTATTTATTTTGTCAGAGTTACAGGAGCGCTCTGCTTTTTTAAGGGCCTTCTGGAAAAATGTGAGTCTCTCATCAGTGTTTTGAATTTACTGAACTCACGAGCCACCAGTTGAATAGCCCAAATGATGAAAAAAAGAGGACCTAAAATGGAACCGAGAGGAATACTACTACTAAAGAAGTTGAACAAACAACCACTGACTGCATCTCAAGTAAACAAGTTACAGCAACACCTTAGTTACATAAATTACATAACGAAAAAAAATTGTAACTGATAAAATGGAGAGGACTTAAAGGGGTATTTTGAGAAATGGCTTAGTTATGAAAATCACAAGTTTGGACCCCAGTGTTCTATGCTTGCTGGCAATGTCGAAATGTCAACGCAAGAATGTGCCAATGTGTTTACAGTTGGGGTGTAACGGTACGTGTATTTGTATTGAACCGTTTCGGTACGGGGGTTTCGGTTCGGTTCGGAGGTGTACCGAACGAGTTTCCACACGAACATATTAAGTAGCCGCCTCCGCTTCCTTCTGCCTCTGTCTCTGTCAGTCCTCTACACAGCACCCAGCATTGTCCCACCCACACAACCATCTGATTGGTTACAAACAGAGCGGTAAGAGCCAATCAGCAGTGCGTATTCAGAGCGTTAACAGCCAATCAGCAGTGCGTATTCAGAGCGCATGTAGTCAGTGCTTAGTGTTTAGCAGGTAAGCATCAGGCAGCGGACTCTCCCCAAATTATAATAAACACCTCCCAGTCAACTACTAGTAACATCACTATGAGCCCATTGACCTTCTAGAAATATAAAAGGCAGCTCAGCTCGCTCGCAGTCCTGGCTTGAGGTGAAGGCTAATTCGCTTTTAGCGTAACGTTAGCTCATTTTGCGGTGTGTGTGTGTGTGTGTGTGTGTGTGTGTGTGTGTGTGTGTGTGTGTGTGTGTGTGTGTGTTACGGACAGCAAAGCCCTGTCTGTTATTTCACTTTACTTTTTTCTGAGTTGATTGAGCTGTGTTGAAGCAGCAAAAAAGAACATTATGTTAAATGAAGAGTTTCTGTCTCTGCTAGTTGATATAATAATGCAACTGCACCATTAAGCCTACATGAACTTCATTGTACCATTTTTTCAGCTATAGTTACATTAATCATTAGAAATGCAGCATCCTAGTTGATAAAAATATAACATTTACATAATAAAAATCAACTACAGACTTCCAAATGCTGTAATAAATTAAGCATGATGAGTTGACTTGAAACTACGGGTGTAACGGTACGTGATTTGTATCGAACCGTTTCGGTACGGGGGTTCCGGTTCGGTTCGAAGGTGTACCGAACGAGTTTCCACACGGACATATTAAGAAGCGTAGCGCACATTGCGTAAACAATGCACACCGAGGCCCATGGTTTTCAGGGATGAATAGTCTCTCCTATTGCTATTGTACCATTTTTTCATCTATAGTTACATTAATCATTAGAAATGCAGCATCCGAGTTTTGAATGGCAGGGTGCCTGCTATCACATGTTGATAAAAATATAACATTTACATAATAAAAATCAACTACAGGCTTCCAAATGCTGTAATAAATTAAGCATGATGAGTTGACTTGAGGGCAGCACGGTGGTGGAGGGGTTAGTGCATCTACCTCACAATACAAAGGTCTTGAGTAGTCTTGGGTTCAATCACGGGCTCGAGATCATTATGTGTGGAGTTTACATGTTCTCCCCGTGACTGCGTGGGTTCCCTCCGGGTACTCCGGCTTCCTCCCACCTCCAAAGACATGCACCTGGGGATAAGTTGATTGGCAACACTAAAATTGGCCCTACTGTGTGAATGTGAGTGTGAATTGTTGTCTGTCTATCTGTGTTGGCCCTGAGATGAGGTGGCGACTTGTCCAGGGTGTACCCCGCCTTCCGCCCGATAGTAGCTGAGATAGGCTCCAGCGCCCCCCGCCACCCCAAAAGGGAATAGCGGTAGAAAATGGATGGATGGATGAAGTTGACTTGAAACTAGGGGTGTAACGGTACGTGATTTGTATCGAACCGTTTCGATACGGGGGTTCCGATTCGGTTCGAAGGTGTACCGAACGAGTTTCCACACGGACTTATTAAGTAGCGTAGCGCACGTTGCGTATACAATGCACACCGAGGCCCATGGTGTTCAGGGAAGAATAGTCTCTCCTATTGCTATTGTACCATTTTTTCAGCTATAGTTACATTAATCATTAGAAATGCAGCATCCTAGTTTTGAATGGCAGGGTGCCTGCTATCACATGTTGATAAAAATATAACATTTACATAATAAAAATCAACTACAGGCTTCCAAATGCTGTAATACATTAAGCATGATGAGTTGACTTGAAACTAGGGGTGTAACGGTACTTGATTTGTATCGAACCGTTTCGGAACGGGGTTTCCGGTTCGGTTTGAAGGTGTACCGAACGAGTTTCCACACGGACATATTAAGTAGCGTAGCGCACGTTGCGTAAACAATGCACACCGAGGCACAACACACGGCATGCTAGCAACGACCGGGCTAGGACAACATGTAAGAGCCAGAGCTGGAAGACCCTCCTGCCTCGTTAAGATCTCCCGTTTGGGAACACTTCGGCTGCATGGTGCGGAGGACGGAGGTTTGCCGACATTGTTCAGCAGCGGTAAGGCATGCTTCTGCCAACACGTCAAACATGCTAACCCATTTGAAGCGGCACCACCTCCAAGTGAGCATCGCTTCAACAAAGATAAAAAAGAGCAAACAGCTCCCACCTATTACTGCCAAGTTAGCCAGGCGGGGGTGGGGGGAGGGTTGGGGGGAAATTAATCTGAGGCTGAGTTGACTTGAAACTGTTTAATGTTGCACTTTTTATATGTAGAAGAAAAGTTTTGTCATTTTATTTAATCTGAGCACCAACTTGAGGCAGTTTAATGTTGATTAATGTGGACCCCGACTTAAACAAGTTGAAAAACTTATTTGGGTGTTACCATTTAGTGGTCAATTGTACGGAATATGTACTGTGCAATATACTAATAAAAATCTCAATCAGTCAATCAAAAAAAGCATTTTATATGTAGAAAAGTTTTGTTAAGAAACCATTCTGAGCCTTATCTTATTTAGTATTTATTTTATATATGTTGACCACATAAACCCTGGCAATGGACCCTGTGTGTGTATATGTATGTTATTGTTATTGTTTACAAATTTGGTAAATAAATAACCAAAAAATTTATATTTTGTTGTTTTCTTTCTGTACCGAAAATGAACCGAACCGTGACCTCTAAACCGAGGTACGTACCAAACCGAAATTTTTGTGTACCGTTACACCCCTACTTGAAACTGTTTAATGTTGCACTTGTTATATGTAGAAGAAAAGGTTTGTCATTTTATTTAATCTGAGCAACAACTTGAGGCAGTTTAATGTTGATTAACGTGGGCAGAATTATTATAGTGTTCCCAATGTTAAAAGGATAAAGCCATTGTTTACAAATTTGGTAAATAAATAACCAAAACATTTTTATTTTGTTGTTTTCTTACTGTACCGAAAATGAACCGAACCGTGACCTCTAAACCGAGGTACGTACCGAACCAACATTTTTGTGTACCGTTACACTCCTAATTTACAGTTGTCCAAATTCCTCTGTACAACAGGAGCACTGTAGTTATATATAAATGTTTGATTTATATAGGCTAGTAAGGTAAATCAACCATTTATATATACACATCAGTAGGCTAAATGAACCTCTTCAACATAGCACTCTAGTCTTTTCAGGAATTTGCTGCAAAAATGTTTGTCTCCCAAGTTTTGAACCGAACTCAGTTTCAGTATGGTATGGTGTACAGATTTGGCCCCTGGACCACCAGTTGAATAGCCCTAGCTTAGACCCTGGGTATCCAACTTTTCGTCACTATTAGAGCCACTTTGACATCAAGAAAATAGAGATTACTTTTTGGGTTTTATGTACATGACTGGCAAGGCAACATTTTAATTGCATTTTATTTACAAAACAGATCTACTCAAAGAGTAGAGTCATTGTCCTAATGCTATTTTGTGGTAATTTATCATTTAATAGAGGCATAATATCTGAATTGCACTCTCAAATATTCTTTGACCCTTTTTTGTTAGCTACTCAAAATCAGGCAACACGTTGCATGCAGCTCACCAGCTATCTGTTAGTAACCTGTGGCTTTGCCTGTCGATCATTCACACCAGTGTTCCTGCGTGTAAGATACATATCTGTTCAGTCAGATGGAGCAATAAGGAATTATTTTTCACAAAACCCAATTTTAAAAGTTGGTTGGTAAATTAAAAGTAATTTTGATAATCATATAGAGTTAATGCTGTTTCCTGCTTAAGCTCTCTTATGATATGTGTCACTTTTGTTGATCTCCTTTTCACTAAGCTATTATGTAATAATGCAAGGAAAACAAACCAAAGTGTGTCTTTAGTTCGATGTTTATGTCAAAATTAACACTCCATTAAATTTGTTATTTACTGTGGCAGTAGTTTGCTTTGGTTACCGTTGTTTTACAAAACAGTGCCTGCTCCACTGGCCGGCACCACTACATGTTAGCTTTTACACAAGGACCATCTTTGACCAATTTGTCTCATCATCAGAGCAGATGGGTAAAATTACCACCCTCTGTATCGCAGCACCACAGTTATTCATTGCTAATTATATTGTTTTGTGTGTGCGTTTGTGTGTTAACGACATCACCACCAGCTGTCGTGCCTTAGGTTTTACTCATGGTAACTTTGACGAATTCTGCTTTTTTGTCCACATTAAGCATATTCTGCTTAAATATGCCTAGTTATACTGCACACATACAGTGTCCTGCCCATAATTTTTTAAAGACCATTATCCTCCTTATGAATAATCAAAATAACTAATTTGCCAATGAAAATATTAAGTTCATTACTAATTCGCTTTCTCCTATTTTGTTGATTAAAAAAACCTTGTGTGAACTGGGTGATTACATAACCTGTAGAAATGATTATTTGAAAATATTAGGCTAAAATGTTAATGTGTTATGCGTGTATGTTGTGGGGTGAAACTACATGGCTTTGTGTCCTGTAATGCGGAACCTTTTCCTCATTCTGCAGTAATGGCCATTGAATATTAGTACTAGCTCAATTGAGGTAGAAAGTATGTATAGTGATTGGAAATATATGGGTCAAATAAGTATTTGTAAGCATTAGCATTTAGTTTAAGCCACAGGAAGTTGGAGTATCTTAATCCAAGTAAGACCTAACAAGACAGGCACTGCTTTCAACAATAAATCCCACTGGCTCCAGCACCCCCCGCAACCCCGAAAGGGACAAGCGGTAGAAAATGGATGGATGGATGGCTCGCTGGTCCACAGGGTTTACAGAATGGGGTGGGAATTTACATGTGATAGTGTCACAATATATTTTGTTAGTTATCACAATACAGAAAATGTGCAATGATCAATGGTTTGGGAAAAAAAGCCACTACAATACATTATATATTTTGTCTTTATTCTATTGTCTTAAATTGTGCTTTCAAATAATTAAAACAATTTATTAGATTAATGACAGGGTTGCTGTGGATTAATTTTTTGATTCATCACAACTAAATATCTTCCATTTTTACCCAAAATAATTATAACTTTTTGCATTAATCAAAAATACTCAAGAAAGAAGGGAGTATGGTATATAGACTTAAAGGTTAGATGATTTTCCTTGTTTCTGTCCTATAAATGTTTTAAACATTACCAAAGCGTCAAATTACAATGTTCAGGCATTTAAGCGTGAGAATTGCCGACAGGGTTGGATGCCTCTCAACGTTGTGTTTTTCAGTCTTTTTTAACAGTGGGCACACTGTGATGTCACAGTGTGACAGACATACTTATGTGGGTAACCGCGTATCTGCTGTCGGCAGATTAGAGATTTTAAGTCACTCAGCGCTGCAGATGGATTATTTGTGTTAAAAATTTAATCAGGTTAATGATGAGGATGGATTAATCCGCATTAGTTAATTAATTTTGACAGCCCTATTGAAAATAGACATGTATGCATGTAAAGCAAAGTCCGCTTGTACTCTTGTGCACATTAGCCACACAATCAGTCATTTGATACACACATTAATAGCCAGGTTGCTCGGCACTATATGGTAACTCATCATGTATGGTGCAAATTGAGCTAAATGTATGCCAAGTGACTTGCATCCTTTTTCTCTCTGCACGCTCATCACCATGTGTGTTGATTTGCTATTTCTTCTAACCGGAAACCTCTATTTACATCAAGATCATGAACATCACCAAATAACAGCAGGGACCATGTCTGTTACTGTAATACAAGAGCTTTCTTATTCAATATACTTAGGTTAGGACTGCAATGATTAATCAAATATATTGATTAATTTCATTAGAAAAATGCTTGTGTGTGTGTGTGTGTGTGTGTGTGTGTGTGTGTGTGTGTGTGTGTGTGTGTGTGTGTGTGTGTGTATATATAGGTATAGGTGGGGCGAGTTGTTTCTATGGCCCCGTGCTGAGCGGTCCTGCTGTGGTCGTCTTGAGTGGGGCGGCCCCTGCAGTGCTCTCTCCTGGGTGTGGGTTGGACTCGTGGGGGCCCAGTTGATTGCGGGGAGTTTCTGGGCCCCTCAAGGCGGGGCGACCCGTCTTTCTGCCCGCGTGGAGTATGGTCTCTTGTTGGCTTGGGGGCTGGCTGTCCCCTGCTTCTCCGGTGCCTTGTCATCTGCCGGGTGCCTCTGTCTATGGCCTGCTGCTGGCCTGCCACGGTGGGCCTGGTTCTGGGGCCCTATCGCTGGCCGGCCGGCCTGCCTGCATGGGGCCTGCGGTCCCTTGTTCCCTGGGTACCGCACCTGCTGTTTTTGGTTGGGCTCTCTGGGTGGCTGGGGCTTTACTTTGGCTCCCGCACATTCTGGGAGACAAATATATTGTACATACAAACCAGGGCGGCGAGATATACAGTATTATATTATACTTAATACATACTGTATAGTAAAGACATTACAGCCATACTGGTATCTTTTGATGTGCCTTTGTTCCGGTTTTTTGCTCTTCCCTGCGCCTGACAGGCGAAGCACAGGGCATCCTCTTTGGCTCACCCTGGAGTGATGCTATGCTTTGGTCAGCGACTGCATTTGCCTTTTGGTGAATGACTACAGCTTTATTTACACATACAGCAAAGTGCTTGAGAACCTATATCTCTCCTTGTAGCAATGTTATCACTAATCTCATCTGTTTATGTTGATCACTTCTGTTAGTGACTTAGCATAGCAGCTAGCGATAGCTTCTCTCTGTGTCAAATGTTTAGCCTCTCCCCATAGCCTGTGCTAACTAAGCTAATGTAGTATAGCAGCTGGGTGGCTGAAAAGTAGTTTTAAACCTTACTGCCAGCCCAGGGGAAACTGAGTAAAACACGGCAGCCTGATAAAGCTGAACTTATTTTTACTTTAACAATCCTCATTTATCTGCCTTCTTTTGTAATTCAAGTTTTTATTGCATATATTTATTGTTGCATGTCAAAAAATTGTATTGTTGATAATTGAGGCAATTATTATTATTATTATTCATTATCAGTATAGTTATTTCCATTGTTATTTTTATTGTTCCGTTTGTAGTGCAATAATGTTCATTGTAATTTCTGTGTTATTACTATCTACTTCAGTAACTAGTTCTTTGCTATTATTTTTTGGATCATATTTGTGCATTTGCTGATGTTGTTCTGTTGTTTTTGTTGTCTCTGTCTTATCCCCTTCTTATCCCCTCAATTTCCCTCTTTTTTCCCCCTTCTTTCTATCCCCTCCTGCTCCGGTCCGGCTGCGCCAAACATTAAATAAATAAATTTAATAAAGTCAAATATAACTAAGGCAATAACAGAATTATCCCACACTTCTCTTTTGTAAAGTAAATCTGTACAGCAGATATGGGCATCTACACCAACAATATGATTTGCCTGAGTAGCTGAACAGGACAAAAACAAAAAAAAGTAATATAGATTTTAGGCCATCCCGGCCATCCGCAGCCCTGGCTAAGATACCACCTACAATTTTTTTTTACTTTGTAGCGTTCTGATTGCTGAAATAGTGGCTGACATGATTTGATGCTGTATTCTGCTTCCTACTTTGCTCACAAGTTAGTGTATCTTTACTTGCCTTCTGCTTAGTCACCAGTGCAATTGTGTCGAAGCATACGCCTACTAACATTTAAAAATCTTGCAGGCCTGTATCATTGATGTAATTTCAGCCCCATCTGAAAGTTTTTTTATGACAACGATGATTATTGAATGAGCAAGTTTTCTGTACTGATGCTCCTTTTTCTAGAGTGCGTGTGCATGTGTGTGAGAGCACATACTGTATCTACAGTATGTAGCTATGCGACATTTGCGCTGTCCAAGTGTCTCACCCTGCTGTGTACAACACCTCAGTGCCTACATGTGGTCTCTGAATTATGTAAAAGCCCCACTGTCTATTATGAGGGAGTGTTCTGACTATAATTGGGTATTGGGAGGGCAAGAAGAAATATTTCAGTAAGAGGACTGCAAAGATGATGAAAGGTGGACTCTAAATAGGAACAAGAGGGGGAAGGGAAAACCTTTTTTGAATTTGCTTGATACAGGTCATCTCTATACCGCCTCTTTGTGAATGCTAGGTGCAGTTCTTTGGGGATAACCCAGGCCATGTTGGGAAGACATAGCCCTCCTTTGCTCAGTTTGCCTCAGTAGAAAAAAGGGTTTCTGCAGAGGTGAATTATTCATGACTCTTCGGAAGAGTGCAGTGAAAATCCCCACCCCGAATTTCCACACTCAAAACCTGATATGTACAGCAGATATGGGCATCTACACCAACAATATGATTTGCCTGAGTAGCTGAACAGGACAAAAACAAAAAAAAGTAATATAGATTTTAGGCCATCCCGGCCATCCGCAGCCCTGGCTAAGATACCACCTACAATTTTTTTTTTTACTTTGTAGCGTTCTGATTGCTGAAATAGTGGCTGACATGATTTGATGCTGTATTCTGCTTCCTACTTAGCTCACAAGTTAGTGTATCTTTACTTGCCTTCTGCTTAGTCACCAGTGCAATTGTGTCGAAGCATACGCCTACTAACATTTAAAAATCTTGCAGGCCTGTATCATTGATGTAATTTCAGCCCCATCTGAAAGTTTTTTTATGACAACGATGATTATTGAATGAGCAAGTTTTCTGTACTGATGCTCCTTTTTCTAGAGTGCGTGTGCATGTGTGTGAGAGCACATACTGTATCTACAGTATGTAGCTATGCGACATTTGCGCTGTCCAAGTGTCTCACCCTGCTGTGTACAACACCTCAGTGCCTACATGTGGTCTCTGAATTATGTAAAAGCCCCACTGTCTATTATGAGGGAGTGTTCTGACTATAATTGGGTATTGGGAGGGCAAGAAGAAATATTTCAGTAAGAGGACTGCAAAGATGATGAAAGGTGGACTCTAAATAGGAACAAGAGGGGGAAGGGAAAACCTTTTTTGAATTTGCTTGATACAGGTCATCTCTATACCACCTCTTTGTGAATGCTAGGTGCAGTTCTTTGGGGATAACCCAGGCCATGTTGGGAAGACATAGCCCTCCTTTGCTCAGTTTGCCTCAGTAGAAAAAAGGGTTTCTGCAGAGGTGAATTATTCATGACTCTTCGGAAGAGTGCAGTGAAAATCCCCACCCCGAATTTCCACACACAAAACCTGATATGTCAGGTTCACACTTACACATCGTTTCACACATGATTCATTTTGAAATGATTTTTTATTTCTACGTGGCCTTGTACTGTTTTATCTAACTGGAGGTAATTGTGGTTAGATAATAAAATGTCTTATAGCTTTCAAGTTTGTCGTCCATCTCTGCGAGGGTGGGGTTGTGCATTATGTAATTCACTGCTGCTATAAGGGGAGAAAAATGAAAATGCAGCAAGGCAACACTTGGCACTCCTTAGAGCAATTTGCTCCTTGCAGCAGCCCGGCAGGGAATGGGACACAGTGCAGTTTCCACTAGATGAGCCCTTCTGTTGTTCATGTGCAGGGCATTGTTGCTGATCTAGAAGGGAGTGGTTGGTTTAAGGGGTGTAGAGCGGCACATGGGTTGCAGCAATGAGGGAAGGGAGGAAGCTTAAGGTAGTGGGTGAGATGGCAAGATATTGAAGAAAATTATGAAAGATGGAGGAGATAGATGACAACAAAGCCTCTAGCTGCAGTGTGGAGAGGGTGTGGCCACTGATGTGATGATTAAGCCCCACACACTCACCCTTTGCTGTCTCATTCACTTGCATTGACTTTCGATATATTTCAGCTACAAATGTTGTGGTAAAAAATAAATAGACATTTTATGTTACTCACATTGAGCAGACAGGCATGTTGAGTCATTTAGAAAAGCCGCTGATCTTCCTTTCTCTGTGTAATGGTGATGGCTTCTTCAATGTAATGATTCTAATGTCACTTATTCATGATATTTATTGTTTTTATTAATAGAAACTCCCCTTTTTCCTTAGGATCGTAAGCTGTCAAAAGTGGAACGTCAGCGCTTTAAGGAAGAGGCTGAAATGCTGAAAGGTCTTCAACACCCAAACATTGTCCGCTTTTATGACTTTTGGGAGTCTCCGCTCAAAGGGAAGAAGTGCATTGTTTTAGTAACGGAGCTTATGACATCAGGGACACTAAAAACGTGAGTGGACTGAAGAAAATTGATAACAGCTTCAAATATAGGTTGGAAGAAACACCACACAAATTGTACAAAATGAATTAAGTCTGTCTGATATACTGAAAATATGTCAAAAACAAAGTGCCTGAAAGTGTGCTCTCATTCCCTTCTGCAGCTATCTGAAGAGGTTCAAGGTAATGAAGCCCAAGGTGCTAAGGAGCTGGTGCAGACAGATCCTGAAAGGCCTTCACTTTCTCCACACAAGAACTCCTCCCATAATTCATAGGGACCTGAAATGTGATAACATATTCATCACTGGACCTACAGGGTCTGTCAAGATTGGAGATTTAGGACTGGCAACACTGAAGGCAGCCTCTTTTGCAAAGAGTGTCATAGGTAAGACACTGCAATCTTTTGCTAGATTTAAATATCGTGATCACAGCAGAGAAATAAATTAGCCTTGAGGATAACAAAGTTGATTGGGTGTCACACTCATATCTCACCGCCAAATTGTGGTATGGAAATTGATTAAAATTAGGATCAGAGCTCACCCACCTAGATTAAGACAGCTGAACTTGAGGCGAGAGAACTTTTTGTGTTTTTCATGTCAAATTGTAAATATTTTGCGCCTCAGTATATATCTTATTGGCGTTTACATCTCTTTATGAAACGTTTTCCAGACCAATGACCCCTAAACTGATGGAGATATGGGGCTTACATATCCTGTACAAAACTGTGTTTTGAATTAGACTAATTCTAAAGCTACCTTTTTATTGTGCAATACTCATCTGTTCCTCCTGTGATGGAAGTCCAGTTTTAGTGTAAGTTGGATCTTATAACATACATAAATTACCTCTTAAGTCGCTCACACTGTACACAAAACACATTAAGCATATTAAAAATACCCCCCAAAAAGGGGAAATACAATAATTAAATGTAACAATAATCAAAAAGAGAACTACTTCTTATGTGAGCTATTTTTCTGAGACAATTATTTACATCTGAATGTGTCTCTCTTACCGCTGCGTGCTACATTATAATTAAACTAGATGATAATATTAAAATGCAGATAGAACATTTAAATAAGAGGACACTTACACTTACTTTTATCTCTGTTATTGTATTTCAGGCGTTTCTGCCTTCTTGAAATATTGTCCAACGCTGGTCAGGAAGGGTAATCTACTCTTCTCTAGATTGTCATTAGCTAGCAAACCAGTTGTGGTTGTTACATATACTTGTATATTCTTACATTCATTCACATTCGCATACACAGTACCTAAAGATGTGTTTACTGTTTATGTACCTTGCTCAAGTCATTAATGCTTTGAATGTCATGAAAAGCGCTATATAAATCTAATTTATATTATTATTATTATTTCGTATGATGATGCAGTATTTTTAAACATGTCAATTAAACTTGCAAATTTATTTTTGCCCTCTTGCCCTTTTAAAAAAAAAAAAAAGAAAGAAAGAAAGAGTATTCCTATTAAAATAACATGACAATCAGTGAAGGGCTTTTCAATTGGCCAAATCAGTCCCAGGAATGACATCACACCGGACTGCAAGTTCAGTTAATAAAAACTTGGAAGAGACTCACATTTTTGCAGCAGATTTCTAAAAACACAAGAGCTATGTCATATAAAAGATCGCTGACCAGCGTTGGTAATCTTACCTTAAAAAAGTAATTAGTTACAGTTACTTCTCCCAAAAAGTAATTGAGTTAGTAATTCAGTTACCTCATTGTAAGAGTAATTGACTACTCAGCTAAGTAACTGAAGTTATTTTTCATGTTCTATATGCTATTACAGTCTACACCATCATTATTGTCAAATATGTTTATATTAACAGATTGAATAATAAAAACACTGTATACAGTACTTAAAACATGTTATTTATCTGAATGCAATAGATTGCAGAGTGCAATATGATATACATAGAAATAAAAATGTATGCTAAATAAATATTCCTCAAGTAACAATATGAAATATTGAAAGTACAAAACCTGATACGGTCCCACAAATTGGGTAAAAAGACGAAGAAAATGTGGCCTTTAAGTAGTGCAATTCTTTGTACCTGTATATCACTGCACAATAAACAGAACACTATCCAACTCTTAAATATATATATATATATATATATATATATATATATATATATATATATATATATATATACACACATGTATATATATGTGTGTGTGTGTGTGTATATATATACATATATATATATATATATAAATATATATATAAAAAATGTGTGTATATATATATATATATATACTATATATATACACATGTATATATATGTGTGTGTGTGTGTGTGTATATATATATATACATATATATATATATATGTTTGTATATATATATATATATATAATGTGTGTGTGTGTGTATATATATATATATATATATAAAATGTGTGTGTATATATATATATATATATATATATATATAATGTGTATATACATATATATATATATATATGTGTGTGTGTATGTATATATGTGTGTATGTATATATATATATATATATATATATATAATGTGTGTATACATATATATATATAATGTGTGTGTATGTGTATATATATATATGTGTGTATGTGTATATATATATATATATATATATATATATATATATATATATATATATATATATATATATATACCGTACACACACAAAACTCAGAACCAGTGAAGTTGGCACGTTGTGTAAATAAAAACAGAATACAATGATTTGCAAATCCTTTTCAACTTATATTCAATTGCATATACTGCAAAGACGAGATATTTGATGTTCGAACTGAGAAACTTAATTTTTATTTGAAAATAATCATTAACTTAGAATTTAATGGCAGCAACACATTGCAAAAAAGTTGGCACAGGGGCGTTTTTGGGCTTAAGGTTGGGTAGTAGCAGCAACAAGTGTCATGTTGACTTGTGTTGAGTTTATTTGATAAGATTCGAGTTGAGGCAGACGTGGATACACTCTTATTTTCCTGGGCATAGCGTGCATGTTACATGAACATCCTTGCCTTTAAATTCATTGAACGAAAAGTCTGCCGGTTATCTTTTAGTTGTGAAGTGAAGTAAGGTGAATTATATTTATATAGCGCTTTTCTCAAGTGACTCAAAGCGCTTTACATTGTGAAACCCAATATCTAAGTTACATTTTTAAACCAGTGTGGGTGGCACTGGGAGCAGGTGGGTAAAATGTCTTGCCCAAGGACACAACGACAGTGACTAGGATGGCGGAAGCGGGGATCGAACCTGCAACCCTGAAGTTGCTGGCACGGCCGCTCTACCAACCGAGCTATACCGCCCCATACAGTTTGACAATGCTACCTTTGAATTTCCCTGGCTCCGGCTCATTGGAGTTATCGCGGTCTTGTTGTGTGTCAGTCAGAGTGTGCAGTGAGACAGCGTAAACAGGGCACGATCCGCCCACCCAGCCAATCATCAGCGCATTTACAATGGGGTCGTCATCCCCACACCTTCTCTCTTCAGCAGTGTTGGGACTAACGCGTTACAAAGTAACGCGTTACTGTAACGCCGTTAGTTTCGGCGGTAACTAGTAATCTAACGCGTTATTTTTTTTAATTCAGTAATTTAGTTACCGTTACTACATGATGCGTTACTGCGTTATTTTACGTTACTTTTGATGTAGTATCGGCTAGAAACAGAAGCGCAGCGGTGTCGTTCTTCTGAATCTTCCTCTGTCACAAGCCGGAGAGAAGAAAAGAGGCGCGGTCTATGTGTGTGTGTGTGTGGGTGTGGGGAGGGGATGAGGCACACAACTGATCCGCGGTTTGATATATGAAACAAAAAAAAAAGTTGTGGGCACGTTCAGTCCACACACAGCGTGGTCATGGCGAGCGGAGTAACGGAGGAGCTTGAACGCCCAGCGCCATTGAATCGGTGTGTTTATAAGTGCAGACTCGGTTGTGCAAAACGAGGGTTTTAAACACATGCTGAACGTGCTTGAACCACGTTACGACATCCCGTCGCGCACCCACTTCAGCAATAAGATTGTGCCAGATCTTTATGAGCAGGAGAAGAAAAAAGTTGTGGATGAACTATCCCGAGCATCAGCTGTTGCGCTCATGACAGACGGGTGGAAGTCCAGGGGAACTATAAGCGCTCACTTCATCACAGCAGACTGGGAGATGAGAAGACACGCCCCCTCTACGAGAGTCACCTTGCGCAGGTACTGACACAAGCAGTGGAGGACTGGAAGATAAAGATATCCCAGTCACACGTGATAATGCCAAAAATCAAATAATTACAGAGAATGAGGCAGGACTGGGACCACAGATAGGTGCTTTGCACATGTAGTGAATTTGGCATCACAGAAGGGAATCTCAGTCAATAGGATGGAGCGCCTCTTTGGGAGAATCAGGAAGGTTTCTTACTTCCACCCAAGCACAACAGCTGCTCATGTGCTTAAGACAAAGCAAGAAATGCTAAAGCTGCCTGCTCATACATGATGTCCCAACGAGGTGGAACTCCACTTATGATATGTTGGAGCAGCAGGCAGCTATATACTCTGCATTGACCCACAACACCCTGAAGACAAATGTCACCCTGTCTGATGATGATGTGAGAGTGGCAGGTGAGGTCCTCCAGGTGCTTAAACCCCTCAAAAGTTTTCCATCTCTACTGAGCACTGAAACTTCCCCATCTGTGTCAATGATCCTGCCACTGAAAACAAGTATTCTACAATCCATGGCTCCAAGTGTGGAAGACAGCAGCATCACTCCAGATGTCAGGCTTTATGTTTCAAGGAAGATGATGTGCCTTCTTATGTTGCACTTTAACTTGTTTTTTATTCATGGTCATTGGTCCAAGTTTAAAGAAAGGAGGAATGCCTTTTTATGTTGCACTGTTTTTCATTAATTATGTTAAAAGGAAAATAAAAATGCATGTCAAGTTGATCAACAGATTGTATTATTCTCCAGTGCAATAACAGTACTGAAATGAAGGCAAAAATGGCATTAATGGGAGCTTTAAAAAAAAAAGAAGTAACTAAATAGTTACTTTTCACAGTAACGCATTACTTTTTGGTGTAAGTAACTGAGTTAGTAACTGAGTTACTTTTGAAATAAAGTAACTAGTAACTGTAACTAGTTACTGGTTTTCAGTAACTAACCCAACACTGCTCTTCAGGGAGCTGATGTGTGGCCGAAACCTGAGACCTTGCGCTTCATTTAACCAAAGTGTAGTAAGGAGCCACTTCACATTCTCTGTAACGGCAACAGCTTTGCAACGATTGGAACAGTAATTAATTTGATTACTCGTTACTGAAAATAAAACACCGTTAGTAACGCTGTTATTACCAACACTGTCTTTGTCTAGCATTTTACAATAGGTGCTAGGCCTGCACAATTAATTGACATTGAATCGACATTGAGTTTTTAATTAGTGCGATTAAATAACCGCAAGAGGCAGAGGTTTTTGGTTTTTTTCACCGCTGTTACTGGCATTTGAGTAATAATGTTCCTCAATCAGAATTGTCGAGCCTCGTGTTTTTTCGTCTCTCGCTTTAAACAGGGAGAAAGACGTCTTACTCTTTACATCACTCTCAGCACCTGAGCGCGTTTATTTAAAGGTATAATTAACTGAACACAGTGAGCTCTCTTTTCAGTCATTCACAATCTTTGTCTTGTCGGTGGGCAGAGAGCGGTGCGCCAGTTTTACACACACACACACACACACACACACACACACACACACACACACACACACACACACACACACACACACACACACACACACACACACAGGAAGCATGGACAGACAGCCTCCCTACTCGCCGCTGAGTAGAAAAATATGATTACAAAACCAAATGTCCAATTGTGGGAATAGTTCAGCTTTAAATCAGATGGGCATTATTAGCTCATCAACACAGAGGAACAAGCAAGAATGCCATGATCACGTGATAGCAATAAACAAAAAGACAATGTCCAACCTAGTTTTTCCAACTGGGGAAAAAAAAAGCACTTCAAGATGCCCAATCTTAATTTAAGTTAACATTTTGCTTACAGAAATGAGTCCATTTTATTTTGTGTGTTCATTTATGTAGGATAAAGTTGTTTACCTTCCAAATACAGTACAATAGTAAACAATTCTACTGTAATGAGAAATAAAAATGTATATCCTTTTAAATGGTAACTTGCATTTTTTATTATATATTATGATTACATTACATTTTTTAATTGATTATTTTATCAATTATTTCTTCGGTTCAAGAGCATGATGGAGACAAAAGCTCCGAGTCTGTCTGCAGAAAGCCACATTTTTTTGAAAGTCAATTATTTCTAATTGTTCTAATGTGTAGCACCAGGAGCTAATATATTGTTTGGCAGTCTAAAAGCAACATGTCTTCCTTCACTCACTATTTTCAGAGTTTTATGCATTTTTATGTATGAAATATAAAAATCGCAGAGAAAAAAATTGCAATTACGTTTTTTCTCAAAATCATTCAAAAACAGCAGTGTGCTCTTCTTGTATAGACAGGGCAATTTATTTGTGAATTTGTGTGTAACTGACTAAATATCTATCCATCCATCCATCCATTTTTGATACTGCTTATCCTCATTAGAGTTGCGGGTTTGCAGAACCCTATTCCAACTGACTTTGGGATTGAGATGGGGTACACCCTAGACTGGTCACCAGCCAATCACAGGGGACATATAGACAAACAATCATTCACACTCACATTTATACCTATTAACAATTTATAGACACTCACACAAAACAAGGATAACAATGAATGTCTATCTATGTTGGCCCTGCAATGAGGTGGCGACATGTCCAGGGTGTACCCCTGCCTTCCGCCTCAGTGCAGCTGGGATAGACACCAGCCCCCCCGCGACCTGGAAATGGACAAGCGTTAGAAGATGGATGGATCGAATGAAGAGAGACAATCCGGCCCCCCGGTCCTTAGTTTTCTAGAAATGTGGCCCCAGAAATCCATTTAGTTGAATATACAGTACCTGCTATAGTGTGTGGCAACCATCTCTGTGATGGTGTTGGTTGTTATAATGTTTCACAGTGTCTTTGATAGTTTATTATTGTGTTCCAACAACTTGTAAAATGAGAGGGATACACATTTCAAGCCAACACCTTAAGCTTCAGTATATAATCAAAATGACTAATAAAATATGTTTTGATGGTAAGCAACTCAAATGAGATTAAGAAGTGTGACAACCCACCCTGTTCTCCCCTACAATACTCCATCTGTCATTTCAGGCACTCCAGAGTTTATGGCTCCAGAGATGTATGAAGAGCACTATGATGAAGCTGTGGATGTCTACGCCTTTGGCATGTGTATGCTAGAAATGGCCACCTCGGAATACCCCTATTCAGAATGTCAGAATGCTGCACAGATTTACCGTAAAGTCACAAGTGTAAGTACAACTTTTATACATGATTTCCCGTTTGTAGAAATAAGAAAAAGTGCATTAACAGTAAAACCTTACTTGCCATACTTTTCTCTGTGACTCAGATTCAGAAGTGTTTATCAAAGTCTTTCTTCGGTAGTAGCCTCTCCAGTAAACACAAGTCATTTGCCACTGTATGTTCTAATTTGCTCCAGTGGAAACATTATGAGGCATAAGTGTTGCACAGTTAATTTTTCCTTCTTCCTGTGTTCGGATAATGAAGGGAACCACTTGTTTCAAGGAAAATGTTATTTTTTGTTTTGATACTTCAAGGCAGACAGTATCATGCACTATCATGGCTATGTGTTTGAGGCTGTCTTTACTGCCTACCTTTCCCATGTATAGCCTCTTAGGCCTCTCCTTTTCAGCACAAAATAATCACCGGGTATTTATTTACTTTTCGCTTTTTTATGCTCACTTACAATTAGCCAAGTAGAATGACAAATAATAAAAATGTTAGATGTCTCCAAGCATAGATACCTAATATAATGGTAAATATTGATCCTCCACATTGAGACTTGCCAAGGTGTAAAATGAAGGAAATCTTTTAATATTCCCTTATAGTCTCGCTGGCATTAGTATGCTTGTCTCTTGATTCTGTATTTCTACTGTATGCATATCAGAATACCGCACTGGGACCACTGTGGGATATTAAAAGGCAACTGATCAAATATAAGTGCGGCGATTGTTACACCACCTGCATACATGAGTGCATATGTTACACTTGGTGGAGTTGCCTGCTTTCTTGTATTCAGTATTTTGTTGGTAAGAAGATGGCACTTTTTGGCTTTGCACCACCATACTAGGTATACCTTTTTGAAATTAGACACAATAGTACAATACTGATCTCCATGATGCATTGTTCTCATACTCTTTAAAAACTGTTTTTCAAGATAGAGCTGGACTTACATTTATTTTCAAACCACTGTCCTTTGATGGTATGTGGCATTCCAATGTTTGATTTGGATTTCAGGGAGTCAAGCCAGCTAGTTACAACAAGGTTGTGGATCCTGAAATCAAGGAGATTATTGGGGAATGCATCTGCCAAAGGAGAGAGGAGAGGTAAGTGCCATCAAGGTGTATTTTTCTCATGCTTTTGTTACCAAAAATCGCATAACCTTGTTTTGTTACACAAGTATAATTTTATTGTATTTATTTACTTATTTATTAATTCTAAATAATCATTTGACAATGTATTCTTGATCATTTTTGCTTCAATTTGAAGATGTGCTTTTGTAATGGCCCTCAACCATTTATGTTGTCGGACTTCTAAACTTAACGTGTCGCTGGCTGGACGCTCAACAATGGTTGCAGGACTTTCATATAAAATAATCAATTTGAAAAAAATACGGATTGACTACGGTAATTTTACAATGAAGAACAAACAAATATCCCTGTATTTGTGCCAAACTTCATTCTTTACTGTACATTCAACAGGTACACAATCAAGGACCTCCTGAACCACGCCTTCTTTGCGGAGGATACAGGGGTGAGGGTGGAACTTGCTGAGGAGGATGATGGGAAAAAGACATCAATAGCCCTAAAATTGTGGGTGGAGGACCATAAGAAATTGAAAGGGAAGTACAAGGAAAGCGGAGCCATTGAGTTTGCGTTTGACCTGGAAAAAGAAGTCCCAGAACTGGTGGCGCAAGAGATGGTATGTGAAGAAGGTGGCATTTTTAATGCATTAAAAGTCAGTTTTTAAATAACCTGGGAGTCATACTCTTTCTATTTTAGGTGGAGTCTGGATTCTTCCATGAAAGTGACGCGAAGACTGTTGGAAAATCTATTAGGGACCGTGTAGCACTGATCAAATGGAGAAGAGAGAGAACCGTATCGGCTGCTAATCAAATGGAGGGAGGGAATGGCTTTCAAAAGGCACCTTCTCAGTGTATTGCTTCTAGAGATGCACATGCAAGACAGCCTCTTTTGGTGGAACCAGAGCTAGACTCTGAACACCACAACAGACAGCATACCCCGCCAGCCAGTGTCACTTCAGTCACATGTAAGCCCCTCTTTTACAGCCTGTCTGGGGGGGTAATGCATTAAAACTGCATTGTTGAGAATTGGATAGGGTAGGATAGACTAATTATCCCACTATGGGGAAATTATGTGGTTGCATAACAGGTTCGAAAAGTCCACAAAAATAGGATAAAAACACATAAAAGCAAAAGGGAAACATTAAAGTACATAAAGGACTTAAAGAGAACAGAGCTGTTGCCAAATTGTGTATGAAAGTGTAGAGTATAAAAGCTACATACACAGATTTCAGGCAAAAGTACGCTCAATGCAGCCACATAGTGAGCTATCTGTTCTTATGAGCTAAAGCCTAATCTTTGACTTTTCATGTTTCCCTCATTGTGTGTCTTTGTAGCAGACAGCACTTTTGACAGTGGCAAGGGTTCCACTGTGTACTCGGATTCCCATAGCAGCCAGCGGAGTGGCCCCTATCAATCCCTGCTGGAGCCGATCGCTATAGCAATGCAACAGGTTTGTATTCAGAGCATACAGACCCATGTTGACCCTGTACATTCAGATTTGTAAACATACACATAAGTATTGACACAGAGGAGAATATGTTCAATTATGTCATAGTTAGAAGTGAATTTATGGTTTTGATTTCATTCATTTTGTTGTGACCTGCTAATTATGAACGTGTGTTTTGCCTTTTGGGTTGCTTCTCAATCAGTGCCAGCGAAGTATACCTTTTCAGACAGATCGGCCTCACTCCTGTGATACAGGTGATGTATGGGGGGAAGTGCTAAGCCCAGAGCTTAGTATTCGATTTGGAACTGCAGCCCGCAGAGGAAGTGCTCCTGTTATTGATACTTACCATGCAAAATGCATTGCTCAACTACATGCTCTAAAACATTCTTGGAGATCAGTCAGTTCCACCCCTGTAGTGATAGAAAACGAATGGGAACATCACTCAAAAGCTGAGGCTACCAGTGGAAATATCACACTACCTGTGACAAGTCGCCGCAGACATTCTGACATTACCAATCTAACCTGTCATCACAGCAACCATCTGGCAAAGCAAAGAGTTCATATGCGGAAGGCCTCGCTCTCTTTGCTTCATCTGGGGTCACAGGGAGGGATACAGCACCATCCATCTACTGATTCAAAATACTGCCTGTCCTCAATGGGAACATTTCCTGGAACAGGTTTAGGAAACCATAAAGGTTCAACTGATTCTTTAGATTTCCTACTGCTGCAGAAGTCCTTGTTTAATATAATCAATCAGAAAGGACCACCATGTCGCACTGCATCCACCCAGCACCCTTCGATTCACTCCTCAGCTTCTCACAGGACACTCAGTGCTGCTGAAGATGGCAACCCGAAGAGTCCCCTGAGTGCCAGTTTGTTTGATGCCTGCGAAGATAAATTCTTGGCACGAGAACAGCAAATTGCTGTATGCGTGGTAGGTTAAAACAGTAGACTAGCTTTTTTCTTCCTGCCTTTAACAAGGGCCCGCATTACTCTGCTTGAAGGGGATCTGGTCTCCTATCCACTTGCTAATTCTTGCTTTCTACCTAAGCTCCCAAAGCTGATCACATTCTTGTTCAGAAGCCTGCTAATTGCAGCAAAATAGTTTGTTGTTGATTATCTAAGGCAGTAACTCCTTGCAGATTAACTTGCCACTGCTTTTCTCAACAATGAACAGTGATAACACATTGCCTTACTAGTCCAGTGCAACAGCTCCATTCCTCCTTTGCTTTTGTGTAAATCACATTTTTATTGAAGAAAATGTGACCAACTGTTTTGTTCTTTTTGTCCTGATTTTAGCTTCTTTACATCCTTCTTTTTATACTCACATTACATGTCTGTAATTGTTTTGAAAAGTGTTTACCATGACAATTTTTAAAATCCTAATACTGTGTATAAATCTCCCTTTTTTTGTGCCTATTAGGCCAGTTCTGTGGGCCACCAGAATAAACCAGCTGAGTTCACATCCCACCAGTACATCCAGCCTGGACAAAGTTTCCCTTCTGCTCCATATGCTTTCCAACTCGGTGCTGCAACACCAAATCAAGCTACTTCATGCTCAGTCAACCTCCGTCACGGAGCCAGTGGTTGTTACACACCTTCAAATGCGCAACAGCAGTCAGCACCAAGTATTTCGGCATCATCTGGGCCCCAACATGTTGCACAGTGTTACCAGACACAATGTCACCATCCACAGCAAGCAACTTTGAACTGTATTGTTTCAACCCAGCAACAGACCTATTCTGTGCCAGGTTATCAAACTTCAGTTCAGCAAACAACTACAGGTGCCACAACTACTCCACCAGCACAGCAGTCAGAACAAAGTTGCCCTCTTACATGTGCACCCTCAACTATGGTAGCAATGGCCCAGTGTCATTTGGCACAAGCTGCTAGTGCTTTGCAGCAGGTTCAAGCTGTGGTTAAACTGCCAAATCAGCAGATTGGCCCGAACTCTGCATCAGCACTTTATGGCCAGCAGATACCCATTCAAGACTATCAACAACCTTCCATGCAAAATACTCAATGCAGTATACAGCTAACCCAACATGATAGGCAGACACATGTTCAGTGTAGCCCTGAGAGAATGCAAAATATACACCAACAAAGGCCACCTCTTCACCATTCTCAAAATCTTCAATCGTCTGGTCACCAAAATGAACACACGCCTTGTCTTCAGCAGCAAAGCCAGAACTCCATACTGATAACCGTACCACAATCAAGCCAGGATACATCCCAGCCTATAGTACAACAGGACCATGCAGGCACTAATCCGCCCTATTCTACTACCAGTTTACCTGATGTGGACTCTCAGAGCTATTCACATTCTGCCCTCAATGCTGTGCAGCGACAGGGTCAGTACCTCACCGCACAACTGTCATCTGATACATCACAGGCCTATGGAGGAGCTCCCCAGATGCTGACTCGTCAGAGCAATCCAGTATCCTCACAGCAAAGCCATGCTGCTCAGATAAATAAAAAGGTGGGTTTGTTTTACCTTTAGGCCACCCAGTTATCAGACTAAGCATGCCATTATAATTCTTAAGAGACAGTTCCATAGAAACTTTGAAGTGAAAATAAGTTAAGGTAAATTTGAGCTTTAACTGTGAACTGTACATTCCACTGAATTTTATCCGACAAGTATTCTCTTTAATTGATTTATTAATGTCCTATAGGATATCCCTGGTGGTCAGAGCATTACATCGATTGAGCAAGATGGATTGAACCATGGACAAAATCTTTCCCACTCAGTGGGCAGTTTAACCACCCAGACAATGTCTGATCAACACACACTAGAAACCGCTGTCCGTCAGTACCTGCAACCACTGCAGATTTCCGGATCACCACCGCCACAACATTCATGCCAGGTACTTCAGTCTGCTGGGCTTCAAATTATTTAGTTAAATTATTTTACCGCATTTCATATTTATTTTAATGGTGCTTTAGTAATATTAATGGACCAGATTATAATCTTGCCTGGAAACTAAGTCAACTTATTTTAGACAATATGATTTTGTCTTCCCTTCCATTTCTTTACTTTCCTCTTTCAGTTTCTTTCACAGTATCCCACTGTCCAGGTGATGGCAGATGTTCCTGACTGTCAGGCCTCCCACCATCACTCACACGCTACCCCTCATTCTTCAGCATCTTCTCTTAACCATGTCTTCCTTTCCCCTGGTTATACTTACCCTGCAACTCCCTCTGTCTCTCCAATTTCTCCTATTCACAATAATAATGTCTTTGTTTCATCCATATCAATGTTGCTCAAGCCTCCTCCTTCACCCGTGCTTGGTAAAATGACAATCCCAACCTCTCCATATGATCAGGGCAATTCTGCTTTGCAGCAAGGTGACGCCTGTTACTCAGAACTTTCATTTGTACCAGTTCCAACCACACATCCCATATACACACACACCGCCTCGTGTCTGAGCACACACCTGTCCACAAACGACAGTCCTCTTACACAGGTAAATATGATGCCTGTGACTAAGTACTACATTTCACCATCTTGCTGTGAACAGAGAAATACTGAATATATAGTGTATGCATGTGTGTGCTCTATATGTTTGACTTATACAGCAAATGTTTTTATAAATGCTTAAAATGAAATCTTATTTTATTATTTGGGAACAGACAATAGTCAAACATCCCACCCTTGTTTAGCCAACCTTTCTCACACAGCCTACTGTCTTCTCCATACCTGTACAGAATGTGTCAGACCAGGGCACACCTGCTACCTGTGGCCATTTGGGAAAGCAGAACCAAAGTCAAGTTCAGAGTCAGGTTTACCCTCCTCATTTCTCTGAGTCTCAGAGAGCATCGTCTGGATCTGCAGTTTCCAACCTGACACAGCAACAGCTCAGTGGTCCGACTGAGGCTAACACAGAGGTGAATATCCAATGTTTTTCCAAGGTCTACACTGACTTGGCTGGAGATCTCTTATGCTTACCAATAAAACAAATATTGGTATTCAGAAGTTTAGATTCATGCATCCCTTATATTGTCCATTTCACACATGTAAGTGGACTCAATATCTGCAAACTCAGTCTGGGCATGTGTCCATAGTTGTCGCAAAATACGGGAGTATGGCTCATTGAACATTATGGACTGCTGTACAATATTATTGGCCAATTTCTAATATCAATGAGATAAAATAGATATCATTTCTGCTGTCAGTCCAAAGCAAAATATATTACACTGATGAATTAAAATGGTCATTTTATTGGAGAGGAGTTTATTTCTGCTTTTTAAAATGTTCTGTTCCTAGGATCAGGCTGCAGAAAAACACACTGGGGGACAAAGCTATGACAGGTACTATCCGACAGTTGACTACTATATTCACTGGTAATAAGCACACAATCATATGATTTTGCTAAACCCATTTTAATGTCTGTACAATTGCACATTTTTTATTACATGTTTTTCTTCTATAATCCACCTAAAGTTAAAGCTGGTTGTTAGTACTTAAGTTATAATTAACACAATAATACTGACTAGCATTATTTTCTCCTAATAAACAGTGTCAACTCTGATGCCACATCAGGCAAGGAGATGAGTGATGGCTATGAGGGGGCCCATGGTGGTAAAGGGGAGGTGAAAGTCCGCAAACACCACCGCAAGTCAACACGCACTCGGTCTCGCCAGGAAAAGATTAGCAGACCTAAGCTTAGCATGTTAAATGTGCGTTGTCAAAGCACCTTCTAAAAGTGAAACGTGTTGCCCTCCATTATAACGTTAACACCAGTGTGTTATTGTCTGATTGCAGGTCTGTAACACAGGGGACAAGATGGTAGAGTGCCAATTGGAAACGCACAATCAGAAAATGGTCACCTTTAAATTTGACTTAGATGGAGATGCGCCTGAAGAGATTGCTACATATATGGTATGAAGGAAAAACACTAACAAGTTAGTGGTAGATATCATCATACATCAACATACTGTAATCATTTGTTTTATATTAAAGGTTTTTTTTGGTATGTGTAATTATCTTTTTTTTTTGGGGGGGGGGGGGGTTTGCATTGTTATAGTAAAATGCCTTACCTTTCCCTCAGGTGGAGAACGATTTTATCCTGCCCTTAGAGAAAGAAGTGTTCATTGAACAGCTGAAGGATATTGTAGATAAGGCTGAGGACTTATTGAGTGAAGGCACAGAAGGTGAGAGGAACTCAGACAAGGCAAGCAGTCCTGCGAGTGGAGGAGCTGGCACCTTGTCTATGGAGGTGAGAGAGGATTATTTTGCCAAACTGGGTAGAGTGAACAACCTGTTTTTAAGTCACCCTCCCTATTTTTTAGGGAATTCGGGCTTGTGCCCCAAGCATTCCACAGCAGGTCTACCAACAAAATGGTAAGGAAATTTAACCTTTGGAACATACTGTATGTATTTTCTTAAAAATAATTTACTGTGGTCTAGGGTTTACATATATTTGTACTAGTGAGTTCTGTACTGTGTGTACACAGTGTAAACAGTAATCCTTTGTTTATATCGTCTAATTGGTTCCTGCCTACCTTAGTAGATACATTTTTGCAAAGTAGAATTTTTATTTTTAAAATCAAATAGTTTAGTAAAGCTTAAAAAAAAAACTCTTTACGACCATCTAAAAAATGGGTTTTAACATTTTGTTAGCCCTCGAGACATGGAAAAACACCCGTATATTCACCAGTAGTTTCAACCAATATAGTAGCCTTGCGTGCGTGCCACTTGCCAGTGGCTGTAGGATCGTCCAAGCATCGTTGCTCTGGTCGTCCTTGGAGCTTTCAGTACGGTCACTACTTGGAAATCCTTTGTCACACACTGTGTAATTCCTTTAAGTTGGAACTGGGCTTCGATGTTCTCAAACCACATGTGTAGGTTGTTCTGACAAAAGTTGGTCAATATGATTGGCGCGAAAATTACATCAACATTAGCTTTGTCTTTAGCATTAAGTGGCGCAAGTCACTCGTCGTTGTTCCCACTGTTGTCGTTTGACATTGTTACTGTCAAAGGCTCACTGGTGTGGTGTTATTGATGAGACAGAATTCAAAGATCAATCAACAGTTTTTCTCTCCACTTAACATGAAAAACAGACAAGTAAACAATGGCTCCATTGGCATGGAACAGAAGTTCTCCTAAACCTGTAAACAGAAGTCCCTCTTGGTGACTATCTATTGTGATCACCACTACATAATAGTAGAAAACCAGACAAATACTATACTTTAAGACTGCATCTGGCACTTAAATTGTCCAATGTCTCTGTATGTCCCTATGTTGACATTCTAATGTATTGTATTTTCGATTTATAGCCCTGATTTGTTAATGTTTGTTTTATTGTCTGTTTTTTAATGTGATTATCTTTAATGCCTTATGAAGCAATAATGTAACACAATGCCCAAAACAAATTTCCATAACGGGACAATAAAATTTACCATGACCCTGACCCTGATATTAAACTTCGGCCAAAAATCCGTCAAATTTGCTTTACAAAATTGGGAAAACTATCGTGATGTGTAGCCGCTACATTCGAAGCGCAACATGGAGAGGGACGACTGTTCTACTCTATACTGTATAGTATTGGAACTAATACACTAAAGGGAAGGGAAACAGCATAAGTGGCCACTGTAGACAAATGGCAACTATTATATATGAAGGTTGGGAGCATTTTGAGCCAAGCTTTGACAGCATTACGAACTCATAGACGTTGAAGCTGAATCTGACAAAGCGTTGGAACTAATACAGTAAAATGTGTCTATAGTGACCACTCAAGGGCAACTGCAAAAGTGGCCACTATAGACAAGTGGCAACTGTATGCAGGTCGGGAGCCATTTTGAGCCAGGCTTTGACCGCATGACAAACTCACACATTGAAGCTCAATACGACAAGAAGCGTTGGATTAGTAAACACGAGGGATGAGATGTTAGTAACGGCAAAGATTTACTGCTTGCTGATTCACTGAAAGCATGACAACAAATGACGGGGAGTACTTATTGGCACCAAATAATATGACACGTAAATGGCCCATATGCGAACGTCCGTAGTGGATTATGTAAACTGCAAGCGAGCGTCATCGTTAATTGCTGTTACTTATTAAATTATTAAACTTAAATATTATGGAAAAAAGAAATTAATAACAAGAAAAAAGTTAATAGTCACAGCAGGTTTATTCTAACAAGAGTAAACAAATTACTAACTGAGTCCCTATCAACAACATGAATGCATCACTAACAAATGTTTATATTAGTGACCGATACACTAAGTAAAAAAAAAAAACTATTCCAGGATGCAAAATGAGTGGCCACAGGAAGGTTTATAACTCTGGGGGCGGAGTGTATTTGGCCACTGTAGATAGGTGTCCTCTAACACTGGTTTGACTGTATTTCCAACTTAAATTTTTAATGGTTAAGTGGGGAATTAAGTTCTTCAACTTGTGCTGCATTTTAGGCTATATTCACACTGCAGGTCAATTCCATTTTTTAATTGTAAATGTTGTTTGCACTTGGTCAAGGTGTTGACCCCAAAATGCAGAGACGGAAGGCAAGATGGAATCAAAAAAGGAGAGGCTTTAATTAAGTCCAAAAAGGTTAACAAAAGGTGATGGGGCAGAAACGCACACCATATAACATAGCCAATAAGCAGGAACTTTAGAGGTCGGCAAGGGGAAGGGCCCGGGCACACAGTGCAAAGGAAAAGTCCACAATAGATATATTCCCCACCTCAGGGACGACAGAAAAAAAACACGGAGGTTAGGTGTGTATGTAAGGGCGAAAAAACGTACCCGGACTTATAAAGGTCAAGCAACAGCATGCGGAACAGAAAACAATAACAAGCAAGGCACACCAAGCTTAAATAGTCCAAGAACTGATTAGCTGCAGGTGTGCCTCAAAGTCCGCCCCTCGCCGAGGAAGAGTGAACTGAAAAAAAGAAGCACAACAGGGAGAATGCAGGCACAAAATATGAGGGAAGGCAGGAGAACAATAAAACACAACAATACCCCCCTCTTTAATGGATGCCGCCTGGCGGCTTACCTGGCCTCTCCGGAAAACGATCATAAAACGCAGCTAATAGTGTTGAGTCTAAAATAAGTGAACGAGTAACCTGGGATCGGTCCTCGGAGCCGTAACCTTCCCAGTCGACCAGATACTGGAAACCCCTGCCCCTTCTCCTCACGTCAAGAATAGCCTTGACTGTAAATGGGGGATGACCATCAATAAGCCTGGGAGGTGGAGGAGGCACTTCCGGAGGACTCAAGAGGCTGGAGGTAACGGGCTTGAGCAGAGTGACATGGAAAGAGGGACGTATCCTGAGAGAGTCCGGAAGACGTAGTCGAACAGCAGAGGAATTGATTACTCGCTCAGTGGTATAAGGACTTATAAACCGTGGCTGCAGTTTCTTGGAGTCCACCTGAAGAGGTACGTTGCGAGATGACAGACACCTTCTGACCGGGCTTGTATTCTGGTGCTGTGTTGTAGTGGTGGTTAGCGAGACACTGGTTGCGCTCTGAAGTGCGCAAATGTGCAGTCCGGGTATTATGCCAGTCTTGACGTACACGGCGCAGGTGGGCAGCCACAGACGGGAAGGCAACCTGGGATGCCAGGGAAGGAAAAGCAGGAGGCTGGTACCCGTAGGCGGAGTGAAAAGGAGACATGACGGTTGCAGAGCTGACTAGACTATTATGGGCGTACTGTATCCAAGGCAGGCTTGATGCCCAGGAGGCCAGCTGACGGTGGCAAACGCAGCACATAACGGCCTCCAGATCTTGATGGGCGCGCTCAGTCTGACCATTTGTCTGCAGGTGGTATCCCGAAGAAAGGCTGGGCGATACTCCCAAAGACTTACAGAAGGCCTTCCAAACAACAGACGGAAATTGTGGCCCTCAATCCGAAACCACATGAACAGGGATTCCATGCAGCCGGAAAACGTAGCGTACCAGTAACTCAGCAGTCTCGAGTGCAGAAGGCAACTTGGGAAGAGCGATGACATGGACCATTTTACAAAAACGGTCCACCAAAGTCAATCTAACTGTGTTGCCATTGGATGGTGGAAGTCCTGTGACAAAGTCCAACGCCACATGGGACCATGGGCGGGAGGGCATGGGAAGTGGGCACAGAAGACCAGATGGTGCCCGATGAGAAGCCTTATTACGAGCACAAGTGGCACAGGCAGACACAAACCCCTTTACACATCAGCCCTGAAGGTAAGCCACCAGAAGCGCTGGGACAGGAGAAAAAAGATATACGGGTTATTCCTGGATGGCAGGCGACCTTTGAGCTATGGGCCCAGTTTAGGACTTCCGGACGAAGCTCTGGGACCATGAACAAACACCCCGGAGGACAGTTTTTGGGAGAGGGAAAGTTCTTTAGCGCCTCCGTCACATGACTTTCAATGTCCCACTGTAACGCTCCCAGCACTCGTGACTGAGGGATAATGGCCTCTGCCTTGACCTCTTCCGAGGGGCAGGAGTATATTCTGGACATCCGGGGCGGAAGGTCATGGTGAAGTTGAATCT
This sequence comes from Nerophis lumbriciformis, assembly GCF_033978685.3. Lineage (NCBI taxonomy): Eukaryota > Metazoa > Chordata > Actinopteri > Syngnathiformes > Syngnathidae > Nerophis > Nerophis lumbriciformis. The sequence goes on along the minus strand of NC_084548.2, from coordinate 42,464,598 downwards.
GGCGAAGAATAGTGCCCACCTTGCCTGTCTCAAGTTGAGCCGTGGAGCGGTGCGAATGTAGGCCAGATTCTTGTAGTCCGTGAACACAACAAAAGGGATTTCCGAGCCCTCCAGCCAGTGCCTCCATTCTTGAAGAGCCAACACAACGGCGAGTAGTTCTCTATTGCCAATGTCGAAATTGCTTTCAGCTGGAGTCAGGCGACGGGAGAAAAAGGCGCAGGGGTGCAGTCTCTGGTTGGAGGAGGAGCGCTGGGAGAGGACTGACCCCACGCCGGAGTCAGATGCGTCGACCTCAACAAAAAATTGAAAAGTGTTAGGATGAACAAGAACCAGTGCAGAAGTGAACAACAATTTGAGTCTATCAAAAGAAGACTGAGCCTCCGAGGTCCACAAAAAGGGAAGCTTGGTGGATGTAAGACTCGTCAAGGGTTCAGCTACCCGAATAAAATTGCGGATAAAACGATGATAAAAGTTCGCAAAACCTAAAAACCTTTGGAGGTGCTTTCTAGAGGTGGGAGTGGGCCATTCAACCACCACCTGGATCTTAGCCGGATCCACTCGGAGTTGACGGCTCTCCACAATAAATCCCAAAAAAGGAACGGACTGAATAAAAAAACAAATTTCTCCGCCTTTACAAAAAGACGATTTTCGAGAAGACGTTGGAGAACTAAACGAACATGTTCGACGTGTAATTTGGGAGTGGGTGAGAAAACAAGGATATCATTCAAATAAACCACCACAGAGCGATCGAGCATGTCCCGCAGGACATCATTGAGAGGCCTTGAAACACGGCGGGAGCATTGGTGAGACCAAAAGGCATAACAAGCCCTAATGTCCAATCTTTGATCCTTATCCCAGGCAAGTATACTCGAGAGTTGAACTCTAGACAACATCTGACCTGTAGCTGGCAGTCGAGGAGCAGGGTCGGTTGCTGGAGATCTGGATCAAGGAGAATGTGTAGCTTGAGTGCGACGGCGAGCCGGGCGAAGAGGACAGCGTGCGATGAGATGTTAAGCTTTGCCGCAATATAAACACAGCTGCAAACGAAAGCGTGGGGGAGAGACGATTCCCTCCAAGGTGTATAGGTTCCTCCTCCAATGATATTGATAAGGCATCGACATTGGGTATCGGTCCGATATTGGTCAATTTGACGAGCACCAGGACTCCCACTATATGCCGAGGCGCAGCGTCCCTGCCGTCGGAGTCTCTCTCAGTGAGACGATTTTCAATTTCCACTGCCAAGGCGACGAGTTCGTCAAGGCTGTCGGGGGTCCTAAGCGGAATTATCTGCTTCCGGACACGATCAGTAAGGCCGAGGGAAAAGACATCCACCATTGCGGAAGTGGGCCATCTGCTCTGAGCAGCGGGTCTTCTAAACTCAATGGCGAAGTCTGTGATGCTCCGCTGTCCCTGTTGCAGCCGAAGCAATGACCATGCCGCATCCCGTCCTGGCATTTCTCGCTGAAAAATGTTCTCCATGGCCTTGGCGAATGTGCTGTACGAGGTACACACGGGAGATCGACGTCCCTACTGTGCTGTAGCCCAGGCCGCCTGGCCGGTCATCAGAGACGTGACAAAAGTCACACGAGCTCTTTCAGTATAAAAAGAAGTGGGTAACAGTTCAAAATAAATCTCACACTGGGTGAGAAAGGGTCGCACGTCACCTGACTTGCCGGAGAATCGCTCGGGCTTGGAGAGTGGCGGACATGTGGCAGGGGGGTGTCGCCAGGTGACGGAATGTCTGCGGGTAGAGGAAGATTCAGCTGGACCGTTGGATCGGCCATGAGGGAAACATCTGCAGCGTGGTGAGTACATTACCCAGCTGTGTCTCCAGAGCATTAAGGCGAGCGTCTTGGCATTCTGCCAAGGCCTTGATGCAAGGCCCCAAGAAAGCCAAACTGTTCCTCTTGTTGGCCGAGTCGTTTTGCCTGCTGGTGTAGAGCCATCTTGACCGGGTCGGTCTCCGCAGGGTCCATGATCTGGCTGGTTATTATGGTAGGACTTGGTCAAGGTGTTCACCCCAGAATGCAGAGATGGGAGGCAAGATGGAATCAAAAAAGGAGAGTCTTTAATTAAGTCCAAAAAGGTTAACAAAAGGTGATAGGGCAGAAACGCACACCATATAACATAGCCAATAAGCGGGAACCTCAGAGGTCGGCAAGGGGAAGGTACAGGTGTGCTTCAAGGGTCCGCCCTTCACCAAGGAAGAGTGAACTGGGAAAAAAAAAAGAATATGCAGGCACAAAATAAAAGGGAAGGCAGGAGAACAATAAAATGCAACAAATGTGAGCAATATAATTCCATGTTTTTATCTGACTCAGGCCTCTTTCGTATGTGGTCATAAATCTGATGTGTATTTAATGTATTTGCAGTCTGAATGCTCAGGTTTTGTTTACCCGAACTATGCGTTAACAAAAGGCGACAAAGTCACATTTACGGATGGAAACCGATGAGATTTTTACGATTTGATTTTTGATTTTGCTTGGCAATTTGGTTCTTTATCGATTCTCTTATTGAACAAACATGAGTGTACAGACCTCAAGATGGTTTCCAGTAAAAAATAAGTTTTGAAAATAACTAATTTAATGATAAATATTGTACTGTAGAAATAAACAAGTTTTGAAAATAACTAATTTAATGATAAATATTGTACTGTAGAAATAAACAAAATACAACATAGATTATTCTATAGCAGTTACAAAACAATGTCCAGTCACATGTTGAACATTTTTCAAATGTTCAACATTCAGACTCTATCTAGTGGTACGCCAAAGAAATGCCTAATTCAGTCAGGGGGTCCAAATGCTTAATCAATCAATCAATCAGAGTTTACTTATATAGCCCTTAATCACAAATGTCTCAAAGGGCTGCACAAGCCACAACCACATCCTCGACTCAGATCCCACATCAGAGAGAAAAACCTCTACCCAATGGGAGCAACGAGAAACCTTGGAAGGGACCACAGATGTGAACCAGGCGGTACACTTTTAAGGGGCCTTTTTTAGCTTTAGCAGTGCTATACTATCAATGGCGTTGCGCAGGGCATCGTTAATGTTGTTAGTGAGGTTATCGATAGAGCCCACACAAGTTGGGAATGGTGCCATCACCGAAGGCAGTAGTCCAGCAAGTCGTAGTTGTGACAGCATCAATGTTGCGGCTGCTAAAGCATTGGTTAAAAGTAGCTCGTTGAGAGCCCACACAAGTTGGGAATGGTGCCATCACCGAAGGCAGTAGGCCAGCAAGTCGTAGTTGTGACAGCATCAATGTTGCGGCTGCTAAAGCATTGGTTAATAGTAGCTCGTTGAAAATGAGTCAGAACTTCAAATTTTATAAGGTAATGATCGGACATTACTTTAGTGTACAGGAGTACCATAACTTTGGAGGTGATGACATCCCGGAAAAGAACGAGGTCTATCGTATTACCGTTGCGATGCTTGGGTTCATTTATTATTTGTGTAAGACCACAGCTATCACTTACAGTCCGGAGCACCACGCACGGAGGGTCTGACGGGGTGTTCATATGGATATTAAAATCCCACATTATAATTATATTATCTGCGTCGTCACTAGATCAGCGACAAACTCTGAAAATTCACTGATAAAGTCCGAATAAGGCCAAGGGGGGCGATAGATAACGGCCAGATAGAGAGGTAGCGGTGTGACCAGACCTCATAGTAAGCACCTCAAATCATTTATATTTATTACTTAGGTTAGGGCTAAGGTTAAGGTTTTCATTGGATTTTAATGCCACACATTTTAAGGGGACGGGCAATATATACACTCCTATAGTTAGGAGGAGATGCCTCATTAAGCGGGAAAAATGTACAAACCCCGTTTCCATATGAGTTGGGAAATTGTGTTAGATGTAAATATAAACGGAATACAATGATTTGCAAATCCTTTTCAACCCGTATTCAATTGGAATGCACTTCAAAGACAAGATATTTGATGTTCAAACTCATAAACTTTTTTTTTTTTTTTTTTTGCAAATAATAATTAACTTAGAATTTCACGGCTGCAACACGTGCCAAAGTAGTTGGGAAAGGACAGGTTCACCACTGTGTTACATCACCTTTTCTTTTAACAACACTCAATAAACGATTAGAACTGAGGAAACTAATTGTTGAAGCTTTGAAAGTGGAATTCTTTCCCATTCTTGTTTTATGTAGAGCTTCAGTCATTCAACAGTTCGGGGTCTCCGCTGTCGTATTTTACGCTTCGTAATGCGCCACACATTTTCGATTGGAGACAGGTCTGGACTGCAGGCGGGCCAGGAAAGTACCCGCACTCTTTTTTTACGAAGCCACGCTGTTGTAACACGTGCTGAATGTGGCTTGGCATTGTCTTGCTGAAATAAAGCAGGGGTGTCCATGAAAAATGCGGCGCTTATATGGCAGCATATGTTGTTCCAAAACCTGTATGTACCTTTCAGCATTAATGGTGCCTTCACAGATGTGTAAGTTACCCATGTCTTGGGCACTAATGCACCCCCATACCATCACAGATGCTGGCTTTTGAACTTTGCGTCGATAACAGTCTGGATGGTTCGCTTCCCCTTTGGTCCAGATGACACGATGTCGAATATTTCCAAAAACAATTTGAAATGTGGACTCGTCAGACCACAGAACAATTTTCCACTTTGCATCTGCCCATCTTAGATGATCTCGGGCCCAGAAAAGCCGGCGGCGTTTCTGGATGTTGTTGATAAATGGCTTTCGCTTTGCATAGTAGAGCTTTAACTTGCACTTACAGATGTAGCGACGAACTGTATTTAGTGACAGTGGTTTTCTGAAGTGTTCCTGAGCCCATGTGGTGATATCCTTTAGAGATTGATGTCGGTTTTTGATACAGTGCCGTCTGAGGGATCGAAGGTCATGGTCATTCAATGATGGTTTCCGGCCATGCCGCTTACGTGGAGTGATTTCTCCAGATTCTCTGAACCTTTTGATGATGATATGGACCGTAGATGTTGAAATCCCTAAATTTCTTGCAATTGCACTTTGAGAAACGTTGTTCTTAAACTGTTTGACTATTTGCTCACGCAGTTGTGGACAAAGGGGTGTACCTCGCCCCATCCTTTCTTGTGAAAGACTGAGCATTTTTTGGGAAGCTGTTTTTATACCCAATCATGGCACCCACCTGTTCCCAATTTGCCTGTTCACCTGTGGGATGTTCCAAATAAGTGTTTGATGAGCATTCCTCAACTTTATCAGTATTTATTGCCACCTTTCCCAACTTCTTTGTCAAGTGTTGCTGGCATCAAATTCTAAAGTTAATGATTATTCAGTTTGAACATCAAATATGTTGTCTTTGTAGCAACATATTTTTCTTTGGGTTGAAAATGATTTGCAAATCATTGTATTCCGTTTATATTTACATCTAACACAATTTCCCAACTCATATGGAAACGGGGTTTGTATCTGGTTTTAGCCAAGTTTCGCTGAGACCAATGACGCTAAAATTGTTGTCTCTAATGACCTCACTACCTAATAACGTTTTGGGAGACAATGATCTGATGTTTAAAAAGCCCATATTATAGGTAGTGGGCTGTTTTTAGGAATATTTGTTAATGGTATCCGTAGTACTGATATTAATAACGTTATGCTTATTTTGTGTAGTGCACCTTAAATAATTTTGTTCACATCCAGGAATTGATCTTGAGATTATTTGCTCAGTGCTGGGACAGATTTAACACGTCTTAATTTGCCACCTCAGTAGAATGCATGTTCACCTCAGTCACAGTGACTACAGAAAAAAACATTATGTGAGTTATGTATTATTCTACAAGAAATGCTGTGTGTGCAGGAATTTTCCAGCCAGGCGCTCGTTAGTTCTAGCTCAACAGACTCCTCATCCGGACCAACAGACACTGTAATTGCCTGTGTCCGAGCTTGCTCTAGTGTAGTTAGTCAAACCTGACTCAAATAGTAGTCTATATTTCTGGAAAGAGTGATGGCGCCTTCCCGGTTAGGTTGAATGCCGTTCCTCCTCAGCAAGTCCGGTTTGCTCCAGAAAGAGGGCCAATTATCAATAAACCTTAGTCCCTGTTCTCTACAAAAACTAGCGAGACACTTTTTAAGCGAAACTAATCTTCTATACCTCCCACATTGCCTTTCGCAGGCAGGGGGCCAGAGACAAGTACTCGATGCCGAGACATTTTTCTAGCGGGACTACAAGTCTGAGCTGTGTTACATGAATTGGAGCCTCGCTTACTTACGTATACACACTGCAGCAAGTGCCGCCTAATGTGTTGTGAGCATGCTGGTCGCTTAACGGACCCCTTCACATCATTTTTTTTTTGTAATGTGAACGTGAACGACTACATAAAAAGATTAGATTTTACAAGAACATCCAAATTGTGGATCAAACCCTGGAGTGTGATCTTTAATTCTTCCATTCTGTCCTTGGCAGTCCTTCACACTGGCAAGCGCTGGTTTATCATCTGCCCAGTGGCTGAAATGCCTGTCCAAGGGAAGACTCCTTCTCACAACTCAACTGACATGGGTATGCTAAACACAGTGGCCTGACACCTACTGAACACTGAGTAATAATCATTGTATCTTAGGTGCACATACACAATTGTTATAAAAAAAAAAATGTTCACAATGAATAATGTGTTTGGATTATTTAATTGGACTATTTTATAGCATCTATTGAGTAAAATTAATCATTTATGCTCTATTGTTCCTGTTAGTAGACATATACAAAAATGTTGTGTTTCTTATTGGGAGGTCAGTTACATAATAGATAGCCTCTGCAGTGGTGCATGGCAGCAAAGAAGGCAAGATATACTCAAGCTGACAGAGCTTTATGGGTGAAGACAAGAAATTATGTAATACTGATGAACAACAAGAACTCAGTTCCTATTCCCACCTCTTTACTATGGCCTTAACTGCTTCTAGTCCCATTATTTTCAGCTCTTGATTAACTCTTGTTTTTTATATTTTACAGAATCGGAAAAGTCTGCTATGATATATGTGAAACCCATCAGAAACACACCTGCATGTTCTATTGCTCATACATCTTTATCTTCACAAGAACCTTTGCCCATGTCAGTGCAACTTCAAGACCAAAACACTGACACAGCCCATGTCCAGCCACCGGAGTCCACTGTCAATAAAACCAAACCCAATGCTGTGGCTATTAGCCAGAATAACACCCTTCCTATTGAAAAAACTTGTATCTCTGCTGTGTCTATAGTAACTGACATCCCATGCTGTGCTTTCGTGCCACCAGTTTCTCTGGATGTCAATACTATTAATAAGGTCACTGGTTTGGCTACACAAACTACTCATGCCAACCAAACCAGTCCAACTGGGGACCCACCCTTGCAGCTGACCACTCATCAGTCTGTGGTCCTCCAGCAACCGTATCCCACACCTATACCGCCGGCATCAGTCACCTCCCAACCTCAAAGTCCAGCGCATCAGACTTCTGTATCATTAGACCATCTACAGCCAGCAAGTGGGGGGCCTGCAGAGTCGGACAGTGATGGTCCACGTCGGGTGGAGTTTGTTTGCACCATTAAGACATTGGATGAGAAGCTGAGGAATCTATTGTACCAGGAACATGCAACCTCTCAGCCCTCCAGTGCTGTGTCTGACCCTCATACCTCCAGCACAGAAGCGGTCCATTCAACGTCTATTTCAGATGGCCATAGCAGTGAGGGCCCACTTGCCAAAAAACAGGGGGAGCCATTGGTAAACACTGAAGTTGTGTGTGTGTGTGTGTGCGTGTGCGTGTGCGTGTGTGTGTGTGTTCACGTACACATGAGCATTTATTTGTGTGGTTGTGTTTGAGTACGACAGCATCACAGACTTGTGGCACTATTGATTAGACTTTTGCAAGGGGACTTTTTTGGGCTTACACACACATCTCTGTTGTTTATCTTAGCCTCAGATTCCTGAAAGCCCAGAATGTGTGGGTGCACTAAGTGACTCTGTTTTGGCAGGTAAGTAATAAACATTTTGTGTAATATCTTGTTTTTTATGACAAGTAATTGTTTCTGTCTGCTCTTTTAGCTACTAATACAAGTCTGAACAGAAGAGATGTGACTGTAAGTTGTGCATCATGTAACTCCAAATGCTCTCTTCAAGTAAGAATTGACTTACCAGTATATTTGCTCATTTAGATTGCAGTGTGAGGTCTGTGACTATTGCTGCATTATGTTTAGTTGAACCTCTCTTTAGTTGAAGAATGAAAATGTCTTTCTTTCAGGTAGGACTCACATCACCAAATGCAATTTGTCATGTGGAAAAAAGCAAGCCTAGCAGCAGCACCTGCTGCTCCCCGATGCACTCTAGTGGTTCCCTAAAGTCCCACAGCAATGGCCCACAAACAAATACCAAAGACGATGTAGCTGGCGGAAGATTATCTTTGAAAGCTGCAACCAATGAAAGTACTGGTGCCTCCAGACCCAAAATTAATAACCGCTTCTCTGCCCCACCAAACCTCTATCAAGCTACCCCTGTCTCCAGCACTGATGTCACACCCCAGCATATACCACGGGCCATGACCATAGGCACGCCAACCAATCACCACTACCACCACCACTTGTCACACCTCCACTCTGATTCTGCAGATGAGGACAGCGTCAGCAGCAAAGCTCCTCCTCTCGCCAATGCTAAATCCTCAGCTCATGCTCTACCCGAGCACAGTGGAAGCGACCTCATGAAGAGGGCAGTAGCCTTTCTTAAGCGATCTGGTCGGAGCAAAAGCGAGCTGAGTACTCAATCACCCAGACGACAGCCACAGGAAATGAATGGTCACGCTCCTTCACTTTCTACAGGACATACGCAGTCCTACATCAGCAGTGACAATGACTCTGAGTTTGAGGATGCAGATGTGTGGAAAGAACTACAGGAGCTGAGAAAAAAGTAAAGTAACTGACACCCAGAGCAACACCGATGTAGTCAATGTTATTGTACAAACGAGCACATCAAGATAGAACAACTATGTATCTGGGTGTTAAAAATGCAAGCACATGTCTGATTGCATAACAATATACTGTAAATGGACTTATTTTTGCTGTATAGTAATTATGGTTAATTCATTTCAAACTGCTTTCTACATTTTAGACACATGAAGGAATTCTCAGATCTGCAAGCATTTCAGAGGAATGAAATTGACCGTCTATACAAAGAGCTGGGAAAATCTCCGCCACCCAATGTTGGCCTGCTTTATTGTGCTCCTCCAAGTGGACGAAGACGCAAAGCCAGTAAACACAAACTAAAGGCTGGAAAATTGCTCAATCCAATGGTGCAGCAGCTCAAAAGCAATTTTACTAACACCAACACTACAGTGGAGAGTAAAGGTGTGTGGGTTTAGCAGTGATGGCGTGACAGCATGGGAGTGCACTGCATAGGCATCACATTCAGCGACGTCTGAATAATGTTACCCAGTTTTTTTTTTATGTTGCAAATGTTTTTCACCAGTTTCTTATTTTGCACCTAGGTGAAAGTACTGGCAGTTCGTCTGGATCTGGATCTCCTGCTAAAAGTTTGATTCTTTCTGATGGTTCTGCCCACTCCTGTGGCAGCTCCAGTTCTGTCAATCAGCACAGCACAGTCCCGCAGCAGGTCCACACCCAACAACCCTGTTCTTTGAAAGGCTCTTTCTCCTCAGACAACATCTACACTGGGCAGCACAATGACGGGATGACAAACTTAGCAAACCAAGGTAAACATTACAAGAGCCTACATACATACAGTTTATAAGATATACATTAATATATTGACATAAATGCAACATTGGAAAAACACTGAGCAATGTTATAGAGTTGTAGCGTTGTCTCTACCAGGACCACACAGTATGAGGACCAACCCTGATTGACCAAAGTGATAACCTAACAATTGATGTTTTAACTGCAATCACAGATTACACTTTCTACACACTGATGTATTTTGATAAGTCAGGTCACTTCAAAATCTTTTATAAATTATTTTGAACTTAAATATGTGTGTTCCTGGAAAAAGTAGGCTCTATGAGTAGCTTGTATAGATGTCTCATCAGTTCCATTAATCACTATTGTTTACTCCTTGTCGGCATCATTTGCAAGTGCTTTTAATAGTGTGGGTTTCTCATCTTTTATCTTTGTGCCCTTTTTTTCAAAGTATCTCTCTTGTTTCTTCTCTTTTTTTCCTCTTATATTCATTTTTACAGGCTGGACGGTTTACCACCAAACGTCAGAGAGAGTCACCTATAAATCTAGTAGCAAACCGCGCACTAGATTCCTCAGTGGACCTGTGTCTCTGTCCATCTGTTTGTATTTGTTCCTTTCTATTTTCTCACTCTCTCATTTCCATAATCTTTTTTTAATGTAACTTGCTGTCAGCCACATGTCTTTTAAAATGGTTCACTTACCGTTGTTGCTGTTGGCAGACATTTATCAGCCAACCCCAAACTTTATATTTATGATGTCCTCTCCATCAGAAAATTTGTGTAATGCAACAAAATCAAATTATTTGAATCGATCAAATTAGCTATAAATCCCAGGATATACGTAGCTTGTGCTGCTAGAAAATGTTTCCTTTTCATTTTCAAGTGGTTATATGACATGTCTGGAAGAACAATCTCTTTATTATAGTCATTGCACAAGTACAACAAAATGTCATTTTCTGCACAATCCCGTTCAAGAGCAGACATACATAGTACAGGGAGACAGAAGCGGAACGCTGATGGGTCGCTACTTGCGGCTACCCCATGAAAAGGTGGATGCTGAGGGCGGGGGGCAAGTAGGATGAGTTAAAAAAAATCGATCTCAGACAGGGGAAAGGGGCAAACTGGGGCCAAATAGAAAACTTTGATAGCCGATAAGCATATCACCGTTATTTTGATAGAATACTACCTTACAAATTACAAATGATGGAAATAAACACATGTTTGGAATTTATGACCGTGGAGGACAGAAAGCACAACAATGTTTTAAAAGCTGTATTAAAAAATTGCTGTAAAGGAGAATCGCTATTTTAAGAGAGGTTTCAACATTGCACTATTTTTTAGTCAGACTAGTTTCAATACATTTTACAGGCTAAAATCTACTATAAACCTTGTCTGAAAAGAAGAAACTGCAAATGTAGTTTAAATATGTCACAGCATATAATGGCAATCCCTTTGTACGACACAAATATTATTAAATGGGATAGGTTGATTGGCAACACTAAATTGGCCCAAGTGTGTGAATGTGAGTATGAATGTTGTCTGTCTATCTGTGTTGACCCCGTGATGAGGTGGCGACTTATCTAGGGTGTACCCCGCCTTCCGCCCGAATGCAGCTGAGATAGGCTCCAGCACCCCCCGCGACCCAAAAGGGACAAGCGGTAGAAAATGGATGGATGGATAGTTTCAATACATTTTACAGGCTAACATCTACTATAAACCTTGTCTGAAAAGAAGAAACTGCAAATACAGTTTAAATACAGTATGTCACAGCATATAATGGCAATCCCTTTGTACGACACAAATATTATTAAATGGGATAGGTTGATTGGCAACACGAAATTGGCTCAAGTGTGTGAATGTGAGTATGAATGTTGTCTGTCTATCTGTGTTGACCCTGTGATGAGGTGGCGACTTGTCCAGGGTGTACCTCGCTTTCCGCCCGATTGTAGCTGAGATAGGCTCCAGCACCCCCCGTGACCCCGGAAGGGATAAGCGGTAGAAATTGGATGGATGGATTACATTAGAACAATGTTAGAATGTCAAGTCACTATGATTATCCAGCTTGTTACTACACGATGTTTGGTTTGACAAAAATAATAATTTACTTGCTTTAAATGAGATGCACATTTTTTATTTGCTTGAGTTTAGATTCTATCACTGCAGTTAGGAAAAATAGAATAGTTTTAGTGTACATTTTCAATACATTAATACATGTTTAGAGAATCCAGTTATAAATGATAGCTTAAAGAATGAAAAGGAAACATTTCAAGGATGTGCACATTTTTGCGTGGCCACAAAATCCCAGGCTGGTAGTAACTTTGACATCATTGTTACCTATTGCCTTTTCCAATCAGTCATTTTTCACAGAACCACAGTCACATCCATAACCATACTTTTTATGGGTATAGCATCCACCCACACACCTAAGGATGCGTCATGCAGTGCTTCTGGCTTTTAAAAAAAAGAAGCAAACCCACAAACAGTGCAGCTAGATCTCTCCAAACATGGGGCTTTAGCTCTTTCTTTAACAGGCAAGATAGTGTATTTGTAAGTGAAACATTGCCAAAACATTTATTCCCATTTTTATTTGTTGAGGACTTCCTCTCATATTGTATAACATTCCCCAGTTCAGTCGTCACGTGAACGCTAACACAAAGCTCAGCCATCCTCTTTGCTAAGGTAGACGAGAGAGACTCTATGTCCCTCATGTTTGGATGGAGATGACGTGCATGATTCAGGCACCAGGCAGGGCACTGTGGGAGACTTGCGCCGCTAAGTGAAGGGCTGTATCATTAGTATTGCTGTATTATCTCCTTACTTTTTCTCATAATTTCTGCATGTTTTTGACCTTAGGTTAAAAGTACAGTAGTTATCCGTGTGCTCTTTCGATTTTTAAATGATGGTTAAACGGACATTGTCACAATGACAAATGGGATTGTTTTGAAATTCAGGCTTACCAAAGCTCCAATCATCCTTTCTGAGCGAACATTAATATTCTTCTGAATGCAAAATGTCCAACACTTCCTTCTGACAGAGAAAAATACAGGTGATAGTGAACACATGTTATTTTAAATGTCAGCTTTGATTTGTAATAATTTTGCGCCAATATAAATATAATGCAATAAATCGTTTTAAATAATTTAAATAAAAAAAACTGCCATTTCCTTCAATTTCCTTACAGATTTTAAACACCTTGCCTTTTGCTCTTTCTCTCTCTGTCCCACTGATCGTTTTGATAGCTGAATGTGCTGTTGAAGCAGCTTGTCCAAGTTCATGCCCTGTGCCCTCTTTGGCCTAACTCTTTTTTGTCTTTTGCTGTTTTAACTCTTTATAGGGTCCACTCTGAAACGACTATGTCTAGGCAAAGAGCACAGTAGTAGTAACTATCTCATTTACTTTCTTATAGTCTTTCCGTCTCGTGTGTTATTTTGTGCACTTGAGTTTCTCTTTTATTTCTCAGCACTTGGAAATATAGTAGTTGGTGTTTTTTGTTTTGCATGACAGTGTTGTTCTAATTTTGTCATTGCTTGCATATACGAGACATTTTATACTGATTTGTGACAGCTATTGCATGGATATTCAACTGACGGCCCGGGGGGCCAACTCCAGCCCGGTAATGACATCATACCGAGTTCAGTTTAAAACCTGGGAGACAAACATTTTTGCAGCAAATTTCCAAAAACACACATATGCTCCTGTTGTGTAGAGGAACTTGGACCACTGCACTGGAAAAAATGCTCCTTTTTTAATAAAGTAAAAACAATCATAAGTTATTTTTGCTTGTAATAAGCAAAAAAAAATCTGCCAATGGGACAACTCAAAATTGTCTTGGTAAGATTTCTTGAAAGAAGACATTATATACAAGCATTAAAAACCTAAAAGTGATCTTGAAAATAGCAATTAAAACTTATTAGCTATACTTACTAGTATTGTGAAGTGTTGTGTCTTAACAAATTTGTGATGCGCAAAAGTAGGATTTTTTCCCCTCAGAAGATCTATTGCCTAAAAACAAGTTATGTCTCACTGAAAAATTTCTATTCAGGGATTGTGACTTATATTAAGTTTGTTTAGATATTTTGACTAGATATTAGAAATATATAGTTGGTGACATTGTGAGTTTTTCCAGTGTGTAAATACATTGGCAGTTCCATACATTGACGTTTTAACCTTGAAGCAAAAAACATAACACTGGGGTCCAGACTTGTGATTGACATAACTGAGGTGTTCCTCAAGGCACCCCTTAAAAACTCCCTTTTTCATTATGTAATTTATGTAACTAAAGTGTGGATTTAGCTTGTACTAGGGGTGTTCAAGGTTCCATTTTAGGTCGTCCCTTTTTCATCATTTGGGCTATTCAACTGGTGGCCCCCTCGAATTCAGTTAAAAAAACTTGTGATTCACATTTTTGCAGCAGTCTTAAAAACACTAGAGTTCTGTCATAAGATGATATTTGACTAACTTTTTCGCAGAAGGTCCTTAAAAACCGCAGCGTGTTCCTTTTAACTCTGACAAAATAAATAGACCAAAATCAAATGTCTACTGTAGAGGACACTGGATCACTAGAATATACAAATTAAGACTAATAGTGAAGGGAGAACTCCGCCCTCCCCTGGTCCTTAGCTTTCTGGAAATGTGGCCCCCAAAACAATTTAGTTGAATATCCCTGGTCTATTGTAATCTTTTGGCTTATATGTTGGCAAAATGTATTACTTCTAATTGGCTATATTTCATTATAAATCTTATCTTAAATTCCACTGTACATCAGCCAGATGATTGAATTTTAGATTTTGAATTGGGCTTTTTGTCTTTCCAGGGTCCTCTTTCAGTGCTGCTACAGCTCAGACACAGCCATCACTCGCCTCTGCCACAACCTTACCATCTCCTCAGTCAATCAGTCGGCTTGCTCAGGTCCAGACTAACAACAGCAACAATAAGAGAAGCACGTTTACCGATGACCTGCACAAACTGGTAGATGATTGGCCAAAGGCTATATCGGCGGCCAATCAGCCACCCCCTTCCTTGAACCAGATCAAACAGCAGAGGCGCTTGCAGGACCTGGAAGGCCAAACTGTGTCCATGGGAGCAGCGCCCTTTAAGGTATTTGGAGTTGAGATGTGTCATTTAATAAGATATATATAATCCCTAGTTCATGACCTATAATGCATCTTTTGTCTAACAATTCACTTCCAGATTAAATGCCAAACTGGTCCCAGCAAGTTGCCTTGCTCCTATCTCCTGATTGCTGCTTCGCACTCTAGCACAACAAGAAGCCACGGTCCCAACTACCCTCAAACTTTGCCCCCTGGGTACTTTTTGGTTCCTGGCCCTTGTTACGCTCAGCAGTGGCCTGGCTTGCCTCGGCCTATTAAATCAGTGAACCCCTTTTATGCCACGTCAAAACCTGAAATCCAAGCACCCCCTCTAGAAATGTACAACGCTGAGAATGACCTTAGTCCGAAATCATCCAGGACTACCTAAAACCTGCAGTCGGTGTGAATGAATAGCCCATTTGTATTTTGCTGAAACACCACAACTGCACGTTTTTTTCAGAGCTCGTAGGTACAGGAAAGAAAGGTTGATATTCTTTGTACAGTTACCATTTGGTTTATGACTGTGTATGTTATATATGAAAACGTAATGCTTATCAACTGAAACTTGGTCATTTGTCTTACATTACATTTTCCCCATTATTGTACTTTTTATTTCTTTGGACTAAACACAAGCGTATACTTGACCAACTACAGGTGTAATTTGGAATTCAAATGCCAGTTGGGCCCCAATTAATCATTTATCCTATCCACAGTATTATTATTGATGGAATGTAGTGCCTTGAACATTATCTTCTGCAAACAGCTTGTCGACATACAAGTGTTTTGCTTATTATGTGATGGGTCGTTAGAGTGCAGTCTTTTTTTAATGCATCACAGACAGCGTTTTGGTTTATCTCGGAATGCCATTGTAGCACTGCACTATTATTAACACAACATATGCTCTTATTCTTATAATAAAATGTACGTTCAATCTTTTTTTTTTAACTCTTCACCCCTGTGACTATGCCGTAGAGGTAAAATGCACTGTTGCCTTGCAAAGTGAAAATAGTTAATGTGTCACTGATGACAAAAGAAGGATGAATTACGCCAGCAGATGAAATCCCTCTTTCAGGTCAAATGGTTCTGTTGGACAAAGCACAAGATTGGGTAGTGTTATATAGCCTTGTGGTTAGACAAAAGGCAATGTCCAGAGCCATAAATGATGTACATAGTTCTTTCTACAGTAACTGCTTCTGGTTAGGTCGTGGTCAGAATGTAGCAATTAATATGTGAAGGCTTGAGGCTTTAAAGTGCAATTTAATCTTTCCCCAAAGCTTTGATTGTGGCGTTGCCACAAGCCTTATCTGATGTGTGTAACAGGAATAAGTGAAATGTTGGAAGAAAGTATGAACATGGCACTAGCAAGAAAACTCTGAATTCCCTACTGCTAAATGTATCTAGTACCCAGCATCAAGTATTGCGCGCAGTCACCAGTTAACATGACTTTTGAAGTTATTTGATTTTTGATGCTGCTATTGTGGGAGGCACTCCACTGAACACTGAAGCCTTTTATTTACGTTGGATAGTACCAAAGTCCTTACATTGAAATGACAAAGGATAAACAAACCGCAGTGTTACTTAAGTCTTTGACATTTTGTTAGCTGGTATCTGTTGCATAAAGCATTTTCCATTGTCAGATATTGCACATTTGAAATAATAGTTAGAGATTTGCACAAGCTATTCCCATGATTTTATTTGATTATGTATTTCCTTGGCTTTCACTGTCTTTAATGTTGGTAAAGGTCACCAAAATGTGGTCAACATTTTTTCCCCCACAAAACCTGGAGCAAGCAGTTAAGTTATTGTGGTGCAATATCTACACAACATGTAAGAATGGATTTAGGACCCTGATCCTTCCAAGCTGTGAATTGTACAGCTTTGTTGTAGTGTAAACTGTATATTTTGTGTATGCATAATGGAGAGGTTGGTTTGATGTATGGTATACCATCAATTCAGTTTGAATTGGAATTTTATAGTAAGAATCCTCTGCTTTGGGGACATTCTTCCAGTTGCAAGAGATTTCTGTTCTCTGGTATTTGTATCTGGAATGTGTTGTTTTGAACAGAGTAAGGGTACTTCTTGTTGACCAAGTTGGTGGCAGAGATCAAAAGGCTCAAGTGCCAGTTCTGACATTGTATCCATCCTTGCATGTCTCTGACCAACATTCCCTTGCAGTGACTATGCTCAGATTGTGGATAAACTTGTATTAAAAGTGAGTGGGGTTGCTTGCCTGTCACATTTCTTACTGTATCTCATACCCTGCTGCACTGTATGACACAGATAAATAAATTTTATTTTCACTCTGATCTTCACGTTTCATTGCTTTCATCTTAAAACTCACAGAAACATATTTACGTTTGACATTAAAACAAAGCGCCGATACCTTCAAGATGAACACATTCCAACAAGACGCCAAATTGTGTAAAGTCGATGTATGAGAACACCCGCGACAGATTCGCTTTCTATTAAAATTAGAAAACATTGTGAGCATAAATTGCTGAAAAAATATATTTGTGAAGCCCAAACAGTAGGTATCTAGGAAATGTGTTTCAAGTGAACACGAAGGACGTATTTCAGTTACAAAGCCGAGCGCTTTGGAGGCTCCCTTTGTGTGTCGAAAGTGCCAACCCGCGTCCGAGGCGTAGTGTTACAGCAATGGCAGCCCCTTTTGTTCGAGCGAGTGCCCGAAGTATTCCTAACACAATGAAATAATCTGGGTCTACATTGTATAATAACACACTTCACGCTTCCTACACTACACACGGCTTCACCTGGGAATTAATAATCACATCATTCATGTCGATTTGCGACCCTTCCGATGCTATGTGAGGCTTCCGGAGCGGGCAGCCTTGAGGAACGTGGAGTAGTAAGTGCTTATTAGTCCAGTAATGTGCTGTTTGACGACCTGTTTGTCAGTAAATTAAGTACTTATGAGTATTATTGTAATCTACCTTTAACACATTCTATTCGAAGTGTTTTTTTATGTTAAACCTAAACAGCGTGTAGCAGTGTTGGTCGTTTAAGCACGTTTCCCCCATTAAAGACCACGGATTTGTTAATATTTGATTAAGAGGCTTAATATTATACTATTATATTAGAGAAGTAAGCAGTATTGTTGTCATTTCGTGCTAAGTGACAGATTCCGAGGGTGAGGTCGTTGTGGAGGGAAACGCAAGCGTAGGGTTGAACTAATGTCAACTTCCAGTGAACCTTCACAAAATGTAGATATTAACAATATAGGTATTATTGTTTGTCAAAGGTAGTAATATACCCTGCAACCTATCAAGGATAGCTCCTTCTTAAGCTAACGTATGTCTTGCCAACGCAGCTAATATGTAGCTTTCGCTTTGCCACAATTGAACCCTCCTACAGGATGAACAAATACGTAAGATGCGTGGTTATTGTGCCTTTTTCTGTCTTCCCTGGTGTTGCACTTAGGTGGTTGACATTTGTGCTACGTTAGTGCGTGCTAGCTTCATTGCCAGTGGAAATAGCAGCGCTGTGCTAAGCTAACGTTAGCGACGTTATAATGCTTCGGTTAGCTGGGGAAGTTTCGCTAGTGTCTATTTTGTCCAAAGTACTGTTAGGTTAGTTACGGTGTGTAAAACTGCGGTTACATGATAACTGTTATAACAGTGATATTAAGTGAAGACTCAGCGATACGGTAGGGAACCTTTTGTTTTGTTTGGGGGGATTTGTTGTAGTCACGTGACTGCACTGTAGCAGGTGCACTATGTGCAAACAGGACTTGTCACATAAATGATCTCTGTATTGTTTACCCTTGTTTCAGATGTAAACCTCAAAAGTATCTGACCCAGCCGTGGCTGTTGGCAATATGGGACTGGACTTTGATGTAAAGACCTTCTGTCACAACCTACGGGCCACCAAGCCGCCTTATGAGTGTCCTGTGGAGAGTTGTCGCAAGGTCTACAAGAGCTACAGTGGCATTGAGTACCACCTTTACCGCTATGACCACGACAACCCGCCTCCTGCGCAGACTGTGCCTCAGAAGAAACGCAAGGGACGGCCTCCTCGCGCGTCACTAGCTGGGTCAATGGATTTGGACGACGGTAGCGGTAACGGAGGAGGGCAGGGGCATGGTGGGAATACACCGAGTAGCCCCAATAGGTCTGAACTTTCACATTCCCCTAGCAGGGACACAATGACCTATGCCCAGGCGCAACGAATGGTAGAGCTGGAGATTCAAGGACGCATTCACCGCATCAGCATCTTCGAGAACATTGATGTAGTGTCAGAGGAGGACAGTGATGCGGAGGACGGCCCACCCTCTGTCACAGGTGGTAGTGCTGGTGGGGTGTGTAACGGTAGCGACGGTGGAGCTGGAGGCAGCGAAGTAGGAGGTAGTGTCAAAGACAGGCCCGATATGCCGTCATCTAATGGGGGCAAAGCCACGCCAAAGTCCGGGAAACATAAAAGTAAAGAAAAGAAGAAGGATGGCTCTTCTCATCAGCACAGCACTCAGTCGGGGCCGGCTGTCAAACTGCCGGAGGCCGTGTTTAGAGAACTGGACCAAGAGAGACCCGATGCCCCTGATCGGCCATCGTCTTACTACAGGTAAGACTAATAAGCAGCACAGTCTGCTTGATACCTTGATTGTGTGTATTTATTATTATGCAAGTTATGTGTTTATTGACCTAGTCTTTAAATCCAACCTGTGTCTTCATACAAAGTAACATCAATGACCAAAATCTGATACATTTTTTTTAAGTGCTACCATAAGACGTCAAGTCATTAAAAAAATCAGCTGTTGCTTGTACAATTGTCATCAATACTAGTGAGTGGCTAGATGAATACATCTGAGCAATGATGATTCTAACCTACATTTAACACACTTGAAGGCTATCTAGATCAGAGGTATTTAACAGGGGGTCCACAGAGGTAGTGCTGGGGGTAGACACATTTTGGGTTGTTAAGACATATTTTGAATATATATTTTTTATATTTTTGCAATTTTTCCACACATTTAAATGTCTTGAAATACACATTAACATTGAACTAACACACTGTATAGTAGTTTTTAAACGACATTGGTATGGCCACCCTTCTAACTGTACCTTGCAGGTTTAAAATAAAAATATAAATAAATAATTATATCATTATATTTTGATGAGCAATTAAATTAGGTAGCAATTAGCATGGCTAGTGTCCGGGTAGAGATTAGCAGTGCTAGTTAACAGTTAGCCATTAGCAGTACTAGTTTCCGGGTAGCGATGCTAGTTTTTAGCCTGCGATTAGCAGCACAAATTTCCAGCTAGAGATTAGCGGTGCTATACTGTATTATCTGGATATCATAGTATTGCACAACTACAAGGTATCTTTAGGATCAGTTTAATTTATTACACAATTTTATACAGGATATGTAAATAGAGGGTACCCGTTCCATCTCTCCTTCAGTTTAAGGGTCCTTGGTCTGCAAAACATTGAAGACCTGGTGTAGATAAAATGTATAGGATATGCTTTGGTGGATATTGTGCTCCACAGTCACATTAATAACCCGTTTTCTAAGTCGGTCTGAAACAGTGTGAAGAGGCGTTCCCTTTAGATTGCAAATGAAACCCTCCACTTCCACCCTCTCCACTTTTTTAAGAGCCTGTCAAAAATAAACTTACCGGTAATAAACAATGTATTTTTTAAATATCCAGAACTTATTTTACTGTATGTTATTATTGTGCGTGGGCATGGGACGATTACATGAAATTAATACTTTATCCTACCTTCGCTCCTATATTTCCTCAAATCAAGTTGTAATGTTGCGATGGTACTGTCGGAGTTAAGCGGCTAATCCAACTTTGTACTTACTGGTCCATGTTGACAAAACAGTCCCGTGTAAAATGTTGTGAACAAATATAAACACGGAAGTATTTATTTTGTAGACATCAGAGCAAGCCGGAGGGCATGAAACGAGAAGGAATAACACTAGAGGCTCAAGGCAGCCTGAAGCAGAGGGGGAGGAGGCTGGCCGACAGACAGCATGTACTAGAAATGCCCACTTAAGTACGTCCACCACACTGTGATGTCACAATGTTAAAAAAGACTGCAAAACAACATTAAGAAGCATCCAAAACTGGGTGTAAGCTCACGCCAAATGCATGAACCTTCTGATTTGACGCTTTGGTATCCAACAATGTAACAATATTTATAAGTCAGAAATGTAGTAACTCATCATACGTCCCTTTTAAAGAAAACATCATCAAAGGTATATATTCCTTGATATGAGTCATTATTTTGTCAGATAAAAAGGATTTGGACTCCTTCTACACGTCTCTACAAAGACAATAATCTCTCATTTGTAATGAATGCCTTTTCTTCAATGTACTTGTAATGGCCTACTGTCCAGGTACATCGACAAGTCTGTAGAGGAGCTGGATGAGGAAGTGGAGTACGACATTGATGAGGAGGACTACATCTGGCTCGACATCATGAACGACAAACGGCGGCTTGACGGTGTCACACCTATCCCTCAAGAGGTCTTTGAGTACCTCATGGACCGTCTAGAAAAGGAATCCTACTTTGAGAGCCATAACAAGGTACCAGACTTTAGAAACACAAAACCAATTTTAAAACAGATGAGTAAAATATCCCACTCTTTTTTGTTATAGGCAGACCCCAGTACCCTCATTGATGAGGATGCTGTATGCTGCATCTGTAATGATGGAGAGTGTCAGAACAGCAATGTGATTCTCTTCTGTGACATGTGTAACCTGGCGGTACACCAAGAGTGCTACGGAGTGCCATACATTCCAGAGGGCCAGTGGTTATGTCGTCGCTGCCTGCAGTCACCTAGTCGAGCGGTGGACTGCGCTCTCTGCCCCAACAAGGGAGGAGCGTTCAAACAGACGGATGATGCACGCTGGGCTCACGTCGTGTGCGCCCTCTGGATTCCAGAGGTGAAGAAGACATACTGTTTTTCCGTCTGTATTATTCTTTTGGGCTTTGTTGATCTGCTGCACGTTGCCGTACAGCTCTATAATATGATACCCAAAATGCAACAGATATTTGCATCATGCGTCATGCCAGCAACCAAATAATACTATTTTCAAAACAGCATGATGTTGGGATGTAGCTTTGAAGATTTTAATTGATCTCTGAACCATATTGATTTTAATATGGACCAGAAATATAAGACAAACTTTCCTTTCAAGACTTAAGTTTTTCGAAAAATATTTTGAAACAATTTTCTGAATCTTTTTTTAAACTGTTAAAACTGATCACCTGTCACAATAATCTAAAATTAGCAAGTCCTCTTTTGTTTTTTGCTAAATTTTTAACTGTCTCTCTTACGGACACATTCCCCAAGCTCATTGATGCGTTGAGTGACTGGAAGAAAAGGTTTGACTTCCTCGGGGAGAAGTCGTTGCCGCCATCTATTGGTTTGCATTTGTAAATCTCTTGACCCCAAATATAGAATATATAGGATAATAATTTTTTATATTCAGATCTAATGGTCATTGTACAATTCAAATTACAATTTACAAATTACAAGTGCATGGTATCTACTTGGCTTGACATTGCTCTTCCATCGGATAAACCTGGTACTGCAAAGTACTATTTCCTGCACCTGTTTTCAGTGGTTCCAAGTATTCCGCTAGATTTATAGGCTACATTGAAATCATAACCATATCATTAGTGTACCCTGTTGCTTCACTTTGCTGCTACACTTACCGTAGTTTGTCTGCTGTTCTCGCACTCTCAAGTAAAATGTGTCTCCTTATCGTAGCAGCAGCCATATTCCAAGAACTGAAAATAGCAGCTCCTCATTCTCAGTAGTTATTTCGTTTTTGTTGTTTTGTCACTGATGCATTGCAAAAGTTAAATGTGCTATAGAAAAGCAGCGCTGGTGGTTGCTTTATTCACTCATGACAGCTGGCTCTACTTTTTTACATTTACAGACGTGATACAGTAATACAATCAGTAAGATTAGTTTTAATGCAGTAACCTCTGCTTTTTGTCACATTCTAGTAATAAAGTCAACTTTGCTGCTTTTCAGGTCTGCTTTGCCAACACGGTCTTTCTGGAGCCGATAGACAGCATTGAGCACATCCCTCCTGCACGCTGGAAGCTAACCTGCTACATCTGCAAGCAGCGCGGCTCAGGCGCCTGCATTCAGTGTCACAAAGCCAACTGTTACACCGCCTTCCATGTCACATGTGCACAGCAAGCTGGCCTCTACATGAAAATGGAGCCTGTCAGAGAGACCGGAGCAAATGGAACCTCATTCAGCGTTCGTAAGACGGCTTACTGTGACATCCACACTCCCCCAGGATCAGCCCGACCTTTGGGAGGAGTCGGTGGTGCCAGCATAGCGTCATCTCAAAGTGAAGGAGAACTGGAGGAGGATGACGAGCCCAGCATCGTCCATGATGAAGACTCTCGGGGCTGGAGTTCAGAGCGGGCCAAGAGGGCCAAGGCCAAGTCTAGGCTGAAGATGAAGAGAGCTCGGAAGATCTTGGCTGAGAGAAGAGCTGCTGCTCCAGTGGTGTCTGTGCCCTGTATACCCCCTCATAGGTACATGTTGGTCTCTGCTCAATCGTATTCATATTCACCACCTTCAACATGCAATCATACTTCCAAGAGTTATGTCATGTTTTTTCCCCCCACTTAGGCTAAGCAAAATCACCAGTAACTTAACAGTGCCCAGGAAGAGCCAGTTCATGCAGCGGCTTCACAGCTACTGGACACTGAAGAGGCAAAGCCGCAATGGTGTGCCTTTGCTGCGGCGTCTTCAAACCCACCTGCAATCACAACGACATGCTGACCCCCTCCCGCTGCAGCCTTCAGCCCAAGTTCCTGTGGTATGTTGTGTAGAAGAGTGCTGAGGTATTTTCATAATTCACTGCAGTCTTTCCTTTAATTAAGATGCATCATGTGTTTGTACTTGATTGTGATGCTGCAGAGAGACACTGAAGAGAAACAAAGTGCTTTAAAGGAGCAACTGAAGGCATGGCAGAGACTAAGACACGACTTGGAGCGAGCCAGGCTGTTGGTGGAACTCATCCGTAAAAGAGAAAAACTCAAGAGGGAAACGGTGAGACACTAGTTTTGGACCACAGCTTACTAAAACCACAACACAACCACTTGTGTGATTGGAAGAATATAACATGCATGGCTTCTGTGCATTTAACAGATTGTAGCATTTAATGATTTACACGTCCCTGTATTCAGATCAAAGTGCAGCAGATGGCGCTAGAGATACAGCTGATGCCCCTCCTGGTGCTTCTGCGGAGTACATTGGAGCAGCTACAGGAAAGAGACACTAACAACTTCTTCACTGAGCCTGTGCCCCTTGCAGAGGTACGCTAAACTCTCTAAACACACTTTGTTTGTGATATACCAAAATAACAGTCTTTATTTACTATTTTAATATTTTAGTCTACTCGGAAATAAAACCACTAAATAAATCAAATTAATGTTTAGCGTGGGTTGCAAGCACCCAGGGCAGCTGTGACATTTGTGCCACCAGTATCCACTCCTCCACAGCCCTACCAGACCGCTATGACCTTGTTCCAAGCACCAAACAAATGTAAACTTTACTGAATACTGAATAGTCATCGCCAACAGTTTTGGTATATACCTAAAACCTTCAGTATATCAGTATGTAGAAGTACATTATGGAATGGATTACCGGTAAGCAAAGAAGTCAAACAATGTACTAATATGATCCGCTTAAAGAAAGTTTATACAGCACAACAAATAATCATTGTCATAAACACCTTAAACCTTATGGAAAAATTAGATAATCTTATTAATCTCATTATATGAATCACAATTTACTTAACTATTTATTCATGAGAACTCAATTGATTATATATGTATTTTATTTGTTTGTGTTACAAATTGAGCACAGAAAGAGAACAGACAAATGTGTTTGAAATTGCTATGAAATTGGGAAAAAGGTCATTTGAAATCAGCTCTGTTTGTTCTTATTCCTTTTCAGACATGTTGTAATGAGACATTGGATTTATGTGATGTACCGGTACCATATTGTAACTGTGCTTGTTTGAAAAAAAATAGAACCACAACCACACACACATATTTAGTCAAAATTGACTGACTTTTATTTGTGCATATTTGTAAATAATAGTGTTATTTGCATTTTGACCTGTATCCACTGTGGCTGCAGGTGCCAGACTACCTGGACCATATTGACACTCCCATGGACTTCCAGACAATGTGGAACCTTCTAGAGTCCCACCGCTACCTCACTTTTGAGGCATTTGAGGCCGACTTTGGCCTCATTGTCAACAACTGCCTCAAGTATAATGCCAAGGACACAGTTTTCTATCGTGCTGCCCTGCGGCTCAGAGAAATGGGCGGAACGGTCATTAGAACTGCCAGACGGCAGGCAGAGCGGATTGGCTTTGACTACGAGACTGGCATGCACCTCCCTCGAGAACCTAGCCCAGACACTCGACGTGAACAAGACAGGGAACGAGAGCGAAACAGAGAACGAGAGACTGACTGGCAATTATCGTCTAATGAAGATGGTGTGTGAACTTCCTTTACTAATTGGTTACCATGAATACCATTTTTTATCATTCTTCAACAGACACCATCAGAAGACACTTTGCTTCATGTCATGGTGTTTAACTGTACTTTTTTTGTTCCTTGTGGCTTAAGCAGAACTCCTACCAGAGAACAGGCGCCGCCTACCATTGGAGGAGCAGTTACTTTACGTGCAGGCGCGTCTTGAGGAGGCCAACTCGGGGAAACACAGCATCGGACAGTCTCGCAGAGCCAAAGCTATGAGGAAGGAGCTCAGTGTCATCAAGAGAAAACTGGCCCACCAGCGAGAGGGCTTAGGGTCTAGGGAGTCAATAGGAGGAGATCGGGGTTCCCACTCCCATCATACATCGTCTGCAGGACACCACGACGAAGGGGAAGAAAGCAGCAGTCAGGAGCTTGGTGGAAAAGGTTTGTTGTTTTCTGTTTCTGTACCAGTGTCTTATTTGTGTTTGAAATATTTAAAAGGCATGTGCTTTTTGTCCTCTCCCCCCCAAGATCTGAGTGTGTCCTCATCTGTCTTGGCTCCAGAAGTGGGTCGACGAACATCTGTTCTATTCTCCAAAAAGAACCCAAAAATGGCTGGACCTCCAAAGAGACCAGGCCGCCCTCCAAAAAACAGAGACACTGGCTACGCCTCGACGGGAGTAACCCCGAGCCCAATCGGGCCCCCTCAGTTACCCATGCTGTCCCCGGGTCGACAGAGGAAGCGTCCGCGCAGCCCCCACACCAGCTCCAGCTCTGACAGCGACAGCGACAATGACGACCTGCTGCCAGGTACTGCAAGAAAATACATAGTTAAATTGTACATACGACTTCACCTTCATTTGTGTACTATATACATAGGGTTGCCAAGTAACGGTTTTGACGGAGGGAACCAGCCCGTAACTGAAAGCTTCCGTGTATACAGAAATGACACCCGTCTTCCACGTTCCAGCTCAGACTCTGAGTCCACCACCAGCAGCAGCAGCAGCGCTGCCTCTGACCGGACTAGGTGATATGTTTTATCTTTCTCATTAATTATGTTACACATGGTCAAAGTGGCTGTTTGCAACTTTAAGATGCTGCCTTGAGGGCGCAAAATTTGAAAGTGTTTTAATCATTATATCCTACCGGTACTCTGTTCCGACTTAGAACACGCAAACTACGCCCCAAGTAACACACATGCACACGCAGTTATGTTTGTTGTCCGCTAATAATAGCGATTGGACAAAGTTTAGCTACTAACATTAGCTATCATTGAATGTGTATTCTAGCATATAAAAAAACAAAACAAATTGTTATTGTTTCCCTGAGACTCCTGCCGTGTACATGTGTACGAGACAGTGGTGAGTGACCATCTTAACACCAGACTTTTTCCTTGGTTTGACGAGCAATTTTTATTTAGTGTAATTTGTAGTTGTGGGAAATCTACATGTAAAAAAATATATATTTAAGTATTCAAACACTAATGGTAACTTTGGTTCACACTGCAGGGTATGATGCCTAATTTGGATTGTTTTGTTAAATCTGATCTTTTATGTGGTTGTTCACGATACAAAAAAGTTGATTTCAAATGTGAACAGAATGTGTCCCAGAACTCACTAAGCATGCGCATATGGCGTCACACGTGCTCCATTGTGTTTATGGGAGGTAAACATGGCTTCAATTCTAGTAGATTTGTGGCAGTTTCAAGGATTTTGTTCAATCGGAGTCAACATTTTCTTAACAAAATTATTTGGCATTGAAGATTACGAAGGAAGAGGGAAAAATTTGGGCTTTGCGCAGTTTTGTGTGACATTTGCTTCGACATTTGCTCAGAGGAGCATGATGGTGGAAAATGGAGTGGTGGGACATTGATGTAAGTTTTAAAACATCTTCTTTTTGCCTGTTTTCTTCTCATTCAGCCAATGTTTCTTGTCGCAACAGTTTATGTAGGCAAAATAATTTATGTTGTTAATCGCTTTTTGATGACGTATTGTTAGGATTAATACGACACAATCATTCAGACTGTAGTCTCATCGGATAATATCAATCAATCAATCAATGTTTATTTATATAGCCCTAAATCACAAGTGTCTCAAAGGGCTGCACAAGCCACAACGACATCCTCGGTACAAAGCCCACATAAGGGCAAGGAAAAACTCACCCCAGTGGGACGTCGATGTGAATGACTATGAGAAACCTTGGAGAGGACCGCATATGTGGGTAACCCCCCCCCCCTCTAGGGGAGACCGAAAGCAATGGATGTCGAGTGGGTCTGACATAATATTGTGAGAGTCCAGTCCATAGTGGATCCAACATAATAGTAAGAGTCCAGTCCATAGTGGGGCCAGCAGGACACCATCCCGAGCGGAGACGGGTCAGGAGCGCAGAGATGTTCCCAGCCGATGCACAGGCGAGCGGTCCACCCCGGGTCCCGACTCTGGACAGCCAGCACTTCATCCATGGCCACCGGACCTGTGCCCCCCCCCTCCACAAGGAAAAGGGGAGCAGAGGAGAAAAGAAAAGAAACGGCAGATCAACTGGTCTAACAGGGGGGCTATTTAAAGGCTAGAGTATACAAATGAGTTTTAAGATGGGACTTAAATGCTTCTACTGAGGTAGCATCTCTAATTGTTACCGGGAGGGCATTCCATAGTACTGGAGCCCGAATAGAAAACGCTCTATAGCCCGCAGACTTTTTTTGGGCTCTGGGAATCACTAATAAGCCGGAGTTCTTTGAACGCAGATTTCTTGCCGGGACATATGGTACAATGCAATCGACAAGATAGGACGGAGCTAGACCGTGTAGTATTTTATACGTAAGTAGTAAAACCTTAAAGTCACATCTTAAGTGCACAGGAAGCCAGTGCAGGTGAGCCAGTATAGGCGTAATATGATCAAACTTTCTTGTTCTTGTCAAAAGTCTAGCAGCCGCATTTTGTACCAATTGTAGTCTTTTAATGCTAGACATAGGGAGACCCGAAAATGATACGTTACAGTAGTCGAGACGAGACGTAACGAACGCATGAATAATGATCTCAGCGTCGCTAGTGGATAAAATAGAACGAATTTTAGCGATATTACGGAGATGAAAGAAGGCCGTTTTAGTAACACTCTTAATGTGTGACTCAAAGGAGAGAGTTGGGTCGAAAATAATACCCAGATTCTTTACTGATTCGCCTTGTGTAATTGTTTGGTTGTCAAATGTTAAGGTGGTATTATTAAATAAATGTCGGTGTTTAGCAGGACCGATAATCAGCATTTCCGTTTTCTTGGCGTTGAGTTGCAAGAAGTTAGCGGACATCCATTGTTTAATTTCATTAAGACACGCCTCCAGCTGACTACAATCCGGCGTGTTGGTCAGCTTTAGGGGCATGTAGAGTTGGGTGTCATCAGCATAACAATGAAAGCTAACACCGTATTTGCGTATGATGTCGCCTAGCGGCAGCATGTCAAAACTAAAGAGTGCAGGGCCAAGAACCGAACCCTGAGGAACTCCGCACGTTACCTTAACATAGTCCGAGGTCACATTATTATGGGAGACGCATTGCATCCTGTCAGTAAGATAAGAGTTAAACCACGACAAAGCTAAGTCTGACATACCAATACGTGTTTTGATACGCTCTAATAAAATATTATGATCGACGGTATCGAAAGCAGCGCTAAGATCAAGAAGCAGCAACATAGATGACGCATCAGAATCCATCGTTAGCAGTAGATCATTAGTCATTTTTGCGAGGGCTGTCTCCGTAGAGTGATTTGCCCTGAAACCGGATTGAAAAGGTTCACAGAGATTGTTAGACACTAAGTGTTCATTTAGCTGCTGTGCGACAATTTTTTCGAGGATTTTCGAAATAAAGGGAAGGTGGGACACCGGTCGGTAGTTTACCATGAGGTCAGGATCAAGGTTAGGTCTTTTGAGCAGAGGATGAATAACCGCTTTCTTGAATGCTAGGGGAACAGTGCCAGAGGAAATTGATAAGTTTATAATATTTAGCACTGATGGACCTAATAATACAAAAAGCTCTTTGATAAGTTTCCCAGGAAGTGGGTCAAGTAAACATGTTGTTTGTTTTATCCCACTTACACGCCGTAATAGTTCCTCTAATGTTATTTAATCAAAAAGAGAGAGACTATTTTGTATTGCAGTATCCGTCGTAGATACAGTTGTATATGTGTTAATAGAACCCAGTTGTAGCTGGGATGCGTTGTCTTTAATCTCCTTTCTAATGAGTTAAATTTTCTTATTAAAGAAATTCATAAAGTCATCTGCCGAGTGGGTGGAGCTATTGGGAGGAGTCCCTTGTTATATATCTGGTTTAAATACGATTCTGAAACAGGCCTCATCAGATTTGAAGAATTTGGGATTTTACTGTTCACATTAACATAACAATAATCGGATACGTCTCACATATGGGAAAAACAATTGTAATTGACCTACAGTGTGGACATAGCCATAAACTAGCCTGTGGTGTTATATTTTTTTGGTATAAAAATTTAACTTTGAGCAAGTTGCAAACAGCCCCTTTAAGTAAACATGACTAAAGGCACATCACAATATCAATGGAAGAGAAGCGGTAAGGACAGCTATTGAGGACATTGACACACTTTTGAAAGACACTTGCATCAAATGACACCAGCTACATTTGAGATGGCATCAACAAATTTGCGTTTAAAGTTTCTACCCTTTCAGACAATGGTGTGCAATGTTTGTTTAGATTTTTTGATCTCAGTATTGTTGAGTTGTAGCTTTTCTACTCCTGTGATTTTGTCTGTGACACAGGTAGTACTATGCGTTGAGATGCAAGATACTTTTGTAAGATGAAATAAAGGAATGTTAAACATTCCTGTAATGACCAACAAGATGAAAATGAACTTACATTAAATAAATTCACAAAGAAATATAAATACGTATATTGTTAAACTCTTATTTATACTTTTCTGGTAGTACGACCCCCTCGAAGCAAGGCAGAGGAAAGGCGTCATTCTCTCGCTCTGCCTTTCAAGAGGACAGCAGCGAGGAGACGTCTGGCACTGAAAACGAGTCCTACTCAGTCGGTGGGTCACGAGGAGTTTCACACTGTGAGTTAGAACAGTTTAGGTTTTAGAGCACACATTGTTAGAGATAAATCTTTAGATGACATAGTGGTGATTGTGCTCCTGACTTCCTATCAGTGGTGCGTGGCCGAGCTAGGTCAGGATGCTGGATGACCTCAGATGATTATTCATCTTTGGATGCTCTGGACTTGGTGTGGGCCAAGTGCAGAGGCTACCCTTCATATCCTGCTCTGGTGAGTCCAATGTTAAATACAACATTTGACACTTGTTGTCCTGTGGGTTAAAACGCCTATTTGTCTGCAGATCATTGATCCGAAAATGCCCAGAGAAGGGGTGTTCCACCGGGGTGTCCCGATTCCTGTCCCTCCATTGGATGTTCTTAAACTTGGCGAGCAAATGACCCAGGAAGCCAGGGAGCACTTGTTCCTGGTCCTATTTTTTGACAATAAGAGAACCTGGTTAGTGGTTTGCATTGGCACATTATATGTGTTTGTCTCTTGCTGTTAATGTATTTAAGGCAAGATAAGTGGGATAGTTGCTAACAGCAAAGACGTTTTGGGTAATGTCAGTCATGTTCCTTATCCAATCCTGCTTAAATTCTTCAGAAATTTGCTGGTCGGTCCCCTAAGCTGTTACACCAAATGTGTTAATTCTTCAAATTGCAAGTAAAATCGAATTTTGATGTTTAATAACAGCGCCATCATGTGGTGTATTTGTCAGAAAGATAATAGCCTAAGCAGTATGAGAGTGATGCATGTTTTGACCAATATTTACCACTTTGTGTGTAGAAGTTCAATGTAGAAGCGGATGTCCTAATTCCTTCACATTACTATATTTCAAGGTTCTTTGATTGCAAGAATATATTGTCATCGATGGGAAATGATCACTTCATTGACACATTGCATCAATATCTTGCTGAAGTAGGGATAGGTATTGGTAAGGACCTCACGATACAATATGTCCCACAATACAATGCAATATGGCGATATATTGCCAAGTTCTACACAGTTCACCGATACATTTTAAATGTAGTTTAAAATTAGTGCTGTCAATTGATTACATTTTTAAATCAAATTAATCACACTTGCATTTTGTTTCATCACAGCAAATTACTTGTGTGCACAATTTAAATTAACTTTAAAAAAAGACACTAATATTTGGACACTAATGCAATTTTATTTTTAAAATGTCATACAAGAACATTTTTAAATGTTTTACTTAATTGCACATTACATTTGCTCAAAAACTTTGGTAAGAGTTTTGTCTGAAGTACTGCGGGTGTATTTTGAAGTAATATTTTTCAGTGAGCACACTAGTCAGCGTCTCTTTACTCATCTCTGCACTGGCGTATGCATTGATCTGATCACTGACCGTATAACAACCTGCACCGCCTTTCAGGTAACCATCTGCGGTTAAGGTAAAGGAGAATGTGTGGTCAAAATAAATGTATACATGATAAATGCATTAATGTTTTGTGATTAATCACATGACTTAAGGTATTACAATCGACAGTCATGCTTAAAATATTGATCTAAAATTGTATATTTGTACTCTAGATTACAGTAAAAATGGACCAACTGAGTCCCAAAATCACTCATTCCAAATCAATTTCCATGTATCGCAATTGTACAGGAAGTAGATCAAGTTTTTTTTGCCAACTACTGTTAATGTACTAGAAGAACTTTCTTGCTCACAACGAGGTAGCACTACAACAACACTTTGGGCAGCGGCGGTGCAGAAGTCGTCCTTGAGTTACAGTTGCAAACATGACTTAATTACTTTTTTTACATTTAAAAAAAATAATCAAAATAATAAAGGTTTTGTTTAAAAAAAAAAAAATGCATTGCTATGTATTGCCATGTTGATATTTTTTGCCACCACTACGCTGATGTATACTGGCCCTGATGTGGAATTGACTGTCAATTTTCCAATTTACAACCTGAGCCATGGTGCCCCCGTAAAGCTAACTTTAGTTGGCGTAGTGATTCTCCTGAATGAGCACACTCGTCTCATTTTGTGGCCGTCGCTCAACGGAAACTGAGTAAGTAATGAAAGAACATTTCAAAGAAATAGGGCAAAGTTGTTTTTCGAGAACTGAACAGGAGGTGGAACGACCTCCAACCTGTTGTCATAACAACCGTTTGCTGGAAACCTAATTCATTTGCCAACCATTTTTACCACAGTACATTTTCTTGAGGGACAGTGCAACAGAAATAAAACTTGGAAATTCTGTAGAGTTGCCAGTGTACAGCTTATATAGTAGTAGAGATGTATTATCCCCTGAAAATGACTCAATTATTTGTCTAAATAGCTGGCAACACAAAGGAATACTAAAATATTGTCTTGCCTACAGTCAAGAATGGTGATTTTCTTGAGGGACAGTGCAACAGAAATAAAACTTGGAAATTCTGTAGAGTTGCCAGTGTACAGCTTATATAGTAGTAGAGATGTATTATCCCCTGAAAATGACTCAATTATTTGTCTAAATAGCTGGCAACACAAAGGAATACTAAAATATTGTCTTGCCTACAGTCAAGAATGGTGATAGTAGATTCATAGTCTTGGGCTGCTTGAGTACTGATCATACTGTGGAGCTGTGGTTCATTGAGGATAACATGAATTCCAACATGTACTGTCATAGATTGTTGGCAAGGCAGTAAATTGCCAGCCATGTTTCTGTCAGTATGCCACACAGCAGCTGTAGCTACAGATGCAGGGTACCACCACCAAGGTGTAACTGTAGAAGTGAAGTGTAAAATGCTTTGAATGTCTAGAAAGGTGCTACATAAATACAATTAATTATTATCATAAAAACTGCTGAAATATGAGGGATGTAAATAATGTAAATTTCGTTTCAATTAAATTGTATATGTGTGTTGGGGTTTTTTGCTTGCAGGCAGTGGTTACCGCGCTCTAAGTTGGTACCACTCGGGGTGGACCAGGAGCTGGACAAAGAGAAGATGCTGGAGGGCAGGAAATCAAACATCCGCAAGTCCGTACAGGTTGCTTACCACCGGGCCATGCAGCACCGCAGCAAAGTGCAAGGAGACCCAAGCAGCGAGACCAGTGACAGTGACTAAAGGATACACAAAGACACACACTTAATTTTATGGTTAGTACAGTTGTGTGTGTGTGGGGGGGGTCACTAGAATTCCCCACTTGAAGACGATCCACTATGACAGCCCCAACAATCAGTTTAATCTGACACGTGAAATAAATATTGTATTTAAGAGAATAACTAATAATCATGGAAACATTGTTAGATATGCAGAATTGTGAATAAAAGCAACCCATGGATGTGGATCTAAATGTTGATATTAAAAAAAAAAAGATGAGCTAATTGTTTACAGTAAACAGCTAATGTGAGTTGACTTATTCACAGGGAAATGCATGTAGTGTACAAGAAGTACACACACTGGAATAGCTGCCATCACCCGAGCATACTGTATGTTCATGTGTTATCATCCTCCACCAAAGTCCCTAACAGGCCTGGTGCTAAATGTCCAGTCCTTTGCGGAGAACCAAGAGACTATTGCAGCCTAAACTGTGGGTGAAATTCCATGTTATTTATTCTCCGTCTTGCTCCTTTTACAAGATCCCCACCCAAACTGGTTTCAACACTTTCTTACTCTGGTTTTTTTATTTTATTTAGTCCGTCACTTGTAATCATGGATATCACTTGTAATCACAACGCCTCGTCTTTTTAAGCTTTTGTAATGTGGCACAGGTCAGTGACCAAACTCCTAGTCCTTGACTGATCGCCTTAGAACTTTTATATAAATACAGATTGCATAAGAATAGAAGTTTAATAATAAAAAAAAAAAGACTTTTTTTTAGAAACGATCTGCTTTGTTGTGTATTTCTGGTCTTGTCGTCCCCTCCCGGGTCAAGGGAAGACGCAGCTGCCTAGTTGGATCAAAAGAGACATCGGAGATGCTTTGCTGAACCAAAAGTTGCTTTATTACAAGCGAGAGTCATTTAAACAGGTCTGCAGTATCCGGAGGAATCTTAG
Source organism: Nerophis lumbriciformis (assembly GCF_033978685.3). Lineage (NCBI taxonomy): Eukaryota > Metazoa > Chordata > Actinopteri > Syngnathiformes > Syngnathidae > Nerophis > Nerophis lumbriciformis. The sequence continues at coordinate 42,430,293 of NC_084548.2, read as the reverse complement.
TCAAAAAATAGAGGATTCTTGCCTTTGAGAAGCCAAACCATCAGTTTATATATTCTTTCTTTGTCTGTCTGGGTGTGCGCTAAGTCTAAACAGCACCACCTGACCATAAAAGAAGATGTTCGTGTGTAGGTGTCTGGAAAACAACTGCTTTAAGTCATAACTTAAAAGTTGGTGTTTGAACTCGACAGGTCGTTTCCTCTCAAGGATATGTCTATCACTTTTGCATTCTGAAGTCCCAATTAGGGCCTCCTTCCTACGAGAAGTGATCCAATTCACCTGCGAATATCAAACTAAGGGGCCTTATCTTATCATGTGCTCAAACTGAAATACCACTCTGTACTCAAACTTGAAGGTTAGCTTTCTCCAAGATGAATATGAGCATTCACCATATGTAGAACATATGAGTTAATTAATACACTTCAGTTTCTATTTTTTTCAGTGCTCTTACTGGTTCACCCTTCAGCTTATAGAGTGGATAGATGACTACTGTACACACTGGTTTTACAAGTTGGTCCACTGTCACCAGAAAACGATGACATGTATATTTGGATTGTTTAGATTGTTTTAACATCAGGTTTGATTTCGTTTTAATAACCATTTTTAAACTTCATTTACCAAATATTTCTTTGTTTGACTGACTGTAAAACATGCTTGCAGCATGAAATGTGGTGCATGCTAGTGAAGTTTGTTTCCTGCACAACACAGGAAGTGACCTAATAGCCTGCTTCGGCGTTCTACTCTTAAACTGTAAACACCACGTGCTTGCTCTTAATATATCATCTATTCAGTCAATTGTTAGATTAAATAAACCCGATTACCTTGGCCAGATCTGTAATAGAACACAGAATTTTCAAAATGTAGCCACAAAACATCCCTTTTGTATTCCAAATGTGGGCGTCTCGTTAGTGTGTGTAACACAACACATTGTTGATCTGCCATAGGTGTGCGTGGTGGCGTGATAGGTGGTAACTACTAGCTAAAAAAACAAGTTTCCCTTCCTCCCACATGGGTGACTTGTGTCAACACACTACTACTACTGTCGGACACATCAAGCAACATGGATCAATTCGTCAACGTCATCTTGGTTTTATTTATTTTAAACCATTAACAATGCAAACATTGAGGTGTGTGTTGTGGCTGGGAATTGTCGCCATGTTGGTTTTGGTGTGTCCACGGCTCCTGGACGGGAAGAGCTTTTCATGCCAGGTGAGTGGAAATTAGAGACATATTTCAGCAAACAAACCTTTTCTTGTCCCCCCGACATTATAACCTCCAAGCATGGTGCCTTACTTTTAGGGAGCGTTAATCATTTTCATGTCCTACTTTTCTAGTTGAGTTTGAGTTTATTTGGAACATTTATGCATACAACATGATACATCACAATTTCCAGTTTCCCTATTCAACATGTTCGAAAAGGAGTAGGAAGAAGCAGAGCTTATTTAATCACTTCCTGTTCTCAATATACTCCATACGTAATAACAATAAATAAATAATAATTGGTGAAGTAAGTTATATTTCATATGGTGAGATGAGTAAGATTATCTTGACAATGAGATACATTCAGAATATTTATCATGGTTCTTCTTCTTTGTACTTTGTAAACACTTTAAATTTGAAGAGTTTCTTGAAGTGGATTATATTAGTACATTGTTTGATTTCTTTGCTTAATCCATTCCATAATTTAATTCCACATACTGATATACTGAAGGTCTTAAGTGTTGTACGTGCGCACAAATGTTTTGAATAAAATTTTTCTCTAAGATTATATTTCTCCTCTTTTGTTGAGAAGAATTGTTGTATATTCTTGGGTAGCAGATTATAGTTTGCTTTGTGTATAATTTTAGCTGTTTGCAAATTCACTACGTCTTGGAATTTCAGTATTATTGATTCAATGAATAAAGGGTTTGTACGTTCTTTATATTCAACATTATGTATTATTCTAACTGATCTTTTTTGTAACACCATTAATGAATGAAGTGTACTTTTGTAATTTTCCCCCATATTTCTACACAATAACTCAGATATGGTAACACTAGCTAGCAGTAGAGAATATGAAGTGATTTTTAGTCTAGAACAGGGGTCGGGAACCTTTTTGGCTGAGAGAGCCATGAAAGCCAAATGTTTTAAAATGTATTTCCGTGAGAGCCATATAATATTTTTTAACACTGAATACAACTAAATGTGTGCATTTTTAAGTAAGACCAACATTTTTTGAGTATAATAAGTCTCTTATTCTTTTTAACAACAGTTATTCTGAAGCTAACCAATAATAAATAAAATACTTCTTACCATTAATGCGACTTCTTGAACAGGTGCGGTAGAAAACGAATGGATGGATTAAAATGCATGAGAATGTTTTATATTTTGAACGTTATTTTTAACACTGATTACCAGCTGAATTATTCATTACTTATCGTGTTAAGCAATGTCAGCTAAGATTTATCTGAGAGCCAGATGCAGTCATCAAAAGAGCCACATCTGGCTCTAGAGCCATAGGTTCCCTACCCCTGCTCTAGAACATGTTTTGCTTTATTCATTATTGACGTGTTTCTTGCTACTTTATGTTGTATATTTTTTTACATGATCAATCATACCTAGAAATTTGGTTTTATTTACTCTTTCAATTTCTATTCCGTCTTTTTGTATTTGTGTTTGACTTTTGTCTTCTTCTGTTACCCATCCATCCATCCATTTTCTACCGCTTATTCCCTTCGGGATCAAATAGCATTATTTTACACTAGTGATAGTGGAAATCGTCAATTGTTTACTTAATCCTTGGTTAGATCTGGTACTTTTTGTAATGCTATTGAAGATGACATGTTGACGAAATAAGTCAAATCAATGAAATATGGCCACAGTTGTTGAAAAGGAATTATCCTCAAAATGTGCATTGTCTGTTCTTTGCTAAATCAGGCTGACCATATTCTGAAACCCCAAAAAGAGGGACTAGGTGAAAATTTACCAATGATACTCGAACGTGCTTTATAAATAATATATTTAAATAAAGCATTTGTTTCTCCTCTGTTGACAGTATAACAAAATAAGTCACACTTATATTCTGTAACATTCACAGTTTTAGAAAAAGGGCAGAGGTAGCAATATTCAAAATAACCTATTGTATATAATGTAAAAATAAATAATGCCTCAAAACAGGTTAATTAAATTTAAACAAAAAACAGGTAGCAGCCCATTCTTTAAAATGTCTCTTCTCAGTCTGGTGGACCATTCTAATGTAAAAAAAAATTAAAATAATGCCTCAAAACATTTGAAACAAAAACAGAGGTTCTCAGAGAATACACCATAGGTGAAGAGTATTTCACAAATCAGTTAAAACAACAAAAACAGAGGTAGCATTTCTTAGCCAATTCTTTTTTGGCTTATGTTAAAAAAAAGAAAATAAATAATGCAGAGTCAACATTTAAAACAGGAAAAGTAGCGTATTGCGTTTCTTCTTATTTAGTCGTCTTGGCCTTCCTCATCTCCTTGGTTTTCCTCCTCATCTCCCTGGTCTTCAGAAGGCTTAAACTTAAAGTTATTTTTAGCTCAGGCTTTTGAGTGAGTATACATTGGAGTACCCTTTGGTCCCCCATTGACTCTCTTTTAAAATGGCCATTTTTTGATGTACTGTTAACCTGTTATTTTTTATTTATTAACCAAACTAAATTGGCCCTAGTGTGTGAATGTGAGTGTGAATGTTGGTCCTGCGATGAGTTGGCGACTTGTCCAGGGTGTACCCCGCCTACCGCCCGAATGCAGCTGACCCGCGACCGCGAAAGGGACAAGCGGTAGAAAATGGATGGATGGAATCCTAGCATTTCCTTTTAAAATATGTGCACGTCCTATTAAAGGTGTAATTTGACCCCTCAACCACTAGGGTAGCGCTAGAGTACTTTAGAATGACCATATCCTGAAGGAATCAATAAAGTACTATCTATCTATGTATCTATCTATCTATCTATATATTCAGATTAGACGCATAGTTGCATTTAATCCGCCAAAAACTTAATTATATGTAATGAAAACGATGTTGGTGAGTTGCTAGTGACATTAGAGTTCTGTGGATGTGATTACAAAAATATTGTGCACGCGTGCATGAATATTGCCTAGTTTGTGTTTTTTTGCCATACAAAACTGGGTTTTCTTCAACAAAAGGCATAAAACACTAAAAAAAACGGATTGATCTAGAGATTTTAACGTTGAAAATGAAAAACAAAAATATATAAATAGGTGACTTGTCAAGGGTGTAACCCGCCTTCCGCCCGAATGCAGGTGAGATAGGCTCCAGCACCCCCCGCGACCCCAAAAGGGACAATGGGTAGAAAATGGATGGATATATACAAACCCCGTTTCCATATGAGTTGGAAAATTGTGTTAGATGGAAATATAAATGGAATACAATGATTTGTAAATCCTTTTCAACCCATATTCAATTTAATTTACTACATAGACAAGATATTTGATGTTCAAACTCATAAACTTTTTTTTTTTTGCAAATAATAATTAACTTAGAATTTCATGGCTGCAACACGTGCCAATGTAGTTGGGAAAGAGCTTGTTCACCACTGTGTTACATCACCTTTTATTTTAACAACACTCAATAAACGATTGGGAACAGAGGAAACTAATTGTTGAAGCTTTGAAAGTGGAATTCTTTCCCATTCTTGTTTTATGTAGAGCTTCAGTCGTTCAACTGTCGTATTTTACGCTTCGTAATGCGCCACACATTTTCGATGGGAGACAGGTCTGGACTGTAGGCGGGCCAGGAAAGTACCCGCACTCTTTTTTTTCACGAAGCCACGCTGTTGTAACACGTGCTGAATGTGGCTTGGCATTGTCTTGCTGAAATAAGCAGGGGCGTCCATGAAAAAGACGGCGCTTGGATGGCAGCATATGTTGTTCCAAAACCTGTATGTACCTTTCAGCATTAATGGTGCCTTAACAGATGTGTAAATTACCCATGCCTTGGGCACTAATACACCCCCATACCATCACAGATGCTGGCTTTTGAACTTTGCGTCAATAACAGTCTGGATGGTTCGCTTCCCCTTTGGTCCGGATGACACCATGTTGAATATTTCCAAAAACAATTTGAAATGTGGACTCGTCAGACCACAGAACACTTTTCCACTTTGCATCAGCCCATCTTAGATGATCTCGGGCCCAGAGAAGCCGGCGGCGTTTCTGGATGTTGTTGATAAATGGCTTTCGCTTTGCATAGTAGAGCTTTAACTTGCACTTACAGATGTAGCGACAAACTGTATTTAGTGACAGTGGTTTTCTGAAGTGTTCCTGAGCCCATGTGGTGATATCCTTTAGAGATTGATATCGGTTTTTGATACAGTGCCGTCTGAGGGATCGAAGGTCACGATCATTCAACGTTGGTTTCCAGCCATGCCGCTTACGTGGAGTGATTTCTCCAGATTCTCTGAACCTTTTGATGATATTATGGACCATAGATGTTGAAATCCCTAAATTTCTTGCAATTGCACTTTGAGGAACGTTGTTCTTAAACTATTTGCTCACGCAGTTGTGGACAAAGGCGTGTACCTCGCCCCATCCTTTCTTGTGAAAGACTGAGCATTTTTTGGGAAGCTGTTTTTATACCCAATCATGGCACCCACCTGTTCCCAATTAGCTTGCACACCTGTGGGATGTTCCAAATAAGTGTTTGATGAGCATTCCTCAACTTTATCAGTATTTATTGCCACCTTTCCAAACTTCTTTGTCACGTGTTGCTGGCATCAAATTCTAAAGTTAATGATTATTTGCAAAAAAAAAATGTTTATCAGTTTGAACATCAAATATGTTTTCTTTGTAGCATATTCAACTGAATATGGGTTGAAAATGATTTGCAAATCATTGTATTACGTTTATATTTACATCTAACACAATTTCCCAACTCATATGGAAACGGGGTTTGTAAAATGGGTTGGTTAGAGATTTGTTATTGACAAAACGCTTGTCTATTCAGCTATTATGGTCTCAGCACCTCAACCCCAGTAAGAGGCAGTGGACGCTTGAAGTTCCTTGGAGTGGCCCAGTCGATCGAGCTGGATTCGGCTGCGTATCTGGCAACCTCAGTCAGGGAGAGAGAGGGGGGGGGGGGGATACTACAGATTTTTGACCGTGATTCCAGTACCATTTCTGACCACATTATTGCATATGTCTCCTTTAAAGTTACTGGCTCATTAGACTTGTCAGATATTTGGATTTGTTAGATTGTGTTAATACAATCAAAACTGACATATTAATTTATCTTGAACGTTTTCTCTCTCAATTAACTGTAAGATTTTTTTACTCATATTTTTCCCTCTTTATCACATTTTTTCCAAACCCGCTTTAGAGGGCAGATCAAGATGGTGAGTCTTTTTCAGTTTGTATGCTAATAGTATAACTATTGATCTCCTCATTGAAGACTTCCTATGTGTACTTAGAATATTCTAAAGACCTCTGCCCTGTGAAAACCACCCGTCGAGACTCGAACACCAAATGTGTCACTGTCCATGTTGGCGTAGAAGATGACGGTATGAGTCAAAACACAACACAAGGCTTACTTGTTGCAAAGTACTCTCTTATTTTGAAGTATGATATTTAGTGTAAACATGGTAGGTTGTATTCATACTTTTTTTATATCAACTGACAATTTAGACACAATTTAAAACTCTTGTGTGGTGTGAACAAATATTGGGTATTTCTTTTTCCTTTGGATTAAATATGTAGGCCATTTATAAATTACAATTTTATTTTGAACCCTACAAAACAATATATGGTTTAAAAGGGGATTGACAGAGAGGAAATAGAGATAATTGGGAATAGAATAGAAAGGGTGTGAAATGCAGCAACAGATGGAACATTCACTTGTAGTCCATGATGGGCTAGATAACAGTAGGTGGAACAGATCTAGGGGTTCTAGTTGTGAAATCTCATTAGAGTACCTAAGAGCGGTCAATAAATATTGGATATTGAAATCTCTAATGCAGTAAAAGTAAACACTTACTTTTTAAAAGTAGTGAAGTACAAGATGACATTGTATTTTATGTGAACACAATTTATCATCATTTTAGTCATTTTAGTGTTGCTTGTCTGATGAAATTTTCCCATTCTTCCAGACTTTAGTCAGGGTCCAACCATTGAAGTCCGTTCCTTGGGGAAAGAGATCATCCGGCCTGTCCTGAAATACAAAAGAACTCGGAAAAAGGTCTGATGTTTTTTTCTTCTTGTTGTTGAGTCAGTTTGAACAATAGGAGCATCTGTTTTTAATCTTTGTAGTGGCACGTGAAAAAGAACCCAGATGAAATCCGAGTTTGGTGTAACGAGGTTACCCAAAATCGCCAACCACACAGCAATGGTAGTTTAACCCTGGTAAGATCCTTTTTCCTGTTACAGACACATTTACACCTTTTGCTCTATGTTCCTGAATATTACAATTATTCTGTTTTTCCAGTGGGAGCTCGTTTATGACTGTGTGATGGCTGAGGTGCAACATCCTGTCACCGTTTCCTACAGCACAACATCAATGAGCTGCAGCATTAATTACACCATACCAGGTAGCAACTTCTAATCATGCAAAATATGATGCATATTTTATGATATCTGAACTAGCTGGTGAGGGAATGTCGCTGTGCCACAACCAGGAAGTAAAGGGGTCCTTTAAGTAGGAGGGAAAATGGGACACAAACAAATAATAGATACAGCTCTAAATAATTACCTAAACATCTCCTTCAATAATTTTGTCTGGAATTATATACATACTTATTAAATGTGTCATTAGTTTATTTACAAAGAAAATTCACTTTTTTGGAATGTTGCCTATTTTTCACAATCCTTATGTGAGACAGGATAGTACAGTATGTTTTTCTTTTTTGTATGCATTCTAACTAGTAAATGAACGCAATCAGAAGTCAAGCATTGGAGCGAATGGGATTCGCTCTACTCCGCCTATAGAACGCTTCAAAAAAACGTTTAAAAACCTCCATCAATGTTTTACATACACGCTGTAAGTATATATGTAATATAATAACAGGCACATTTATAATATGTAATATTTACGTATTCTGATCATTTTAACCATACAGTGAGTGGCGTATTAATTTCACAGACGCATCACAACCTTTGCTTTACCCTTCAAAGATGACAACAACTACTACGAATCATGGCAGACTTTGAGAGCCAACAAAGAATACGTTTTAACAAATGAGGATCAGAACCTTATGTTTTGAGCTTGAATATGCAGAGGATGATCTACAAGTTTTAGAAGCTGTGTGCTAAACAGATGCAGCTTTAGTGAAACACTATAAGTTAAAAGTTAAAGTAAAGTTAAAGTACCAATGATTGTCACACACACACTAGGTGTGGCGAGATTATTCTCTGCATTTGACCCATCACCCTTGATCACCCCCTGGGAGGTGAGGGGAGCAGTGGGCAGCAGCGGTGGCCGCGCCCGGGAATCATTTTGGTGATTTAACCCCCAATTCCAACCCTTGATGCTGAGTGCCAAGCAGGAAGGTAATGGGTCCCATTTTTATAGTCTTTGGTATGACTCGGCCGGGGTTTGAACTCACAACCTACCGATCTCAGGGCGGACACTCTAACCACTAGGCCACTGAGTAGGTTAAGCACCATGTAGCAGTGTTGCTAAGTGCTCAATAAGAAATACAAACTACAAAAAGAATTAAACGATAACTTACTGTACAATGTCTGCTCTCACTGGGATGCTGACTGATGGGATGTTCATATATTCCCTTTCAAGAGAAGAATTAATCATAATCCTAAAGCAGGTAAAAAAAAAGTGACACAAACCATTGTCTTTTCGTGTTTTTCTCGCCATCTCCAGGTCTAAGTTGAACGTCAAAGTTGACCAACTTCTCGGTTTATAAGTCTTATACTTTACAAATGAGGAGCATGACTTATAATCTAGAATTAACTTTTACCAACTCAGTGGTGATGTGGCTCAGTATGTCAATACTAGCTGCATTAGCTAGTTAGCTGTCTGTGATCACGGCACCGCTAAATAGTTATTTAACGTTAGCGCCTATAATAACAGTTTCGCTTATACTTGGCTAGTATTGAGATCAAGAGATGTAAACTGAGCTGTTTTTGGATGTATTTTCAGAAGGCTTTATGGGCGGATTAATGTACTCCCTTTAGCTGCATTGTTAGCCACCTTGGACTTTCACAAATTAAAATGCATATAAAAAGAAAAACTTATATGTTCTTGTCTTAAATTGGCATTGTGAATGATAGGCAACAATTTAAAAAAGTTTCTCCATTAATGTAAAAGTATGTTAATTTATTTTATCATATCATTCATTATTTCAGGGCCTAATTAATCATTTAATTAATGATTGATTTCATCGTTTTGTGATTTAAAAAATAAATTATTTGGCATATATGAATCTTTCAAACTCCACCATCAAAGTCAGTGGGTGGGGCTAATCTCTTCCAATGATTGCTTTGGTCTGAAGTCTGGAACTTTGGAATTATTTTCAAAAAATGACGACTAAGGAGTATATACTCATATTTTTTCGAGAGTTTGTGCTCAATATTTCAGAGCAGTGATTCTCAAAGTGTGGTATGTGTGACAAATACAATAAATTCATGAAGTGCTGTCACAAAGCTTACTGAAATGTTGAAATAAATCATTAAATATTAAAACCAATAATTATATAATTATTAAATAATTGATAAATATTGAAATCATTAGTTGAATGATAAATATACTTATTTAAAAAAAGTTATTGACACATTTGATAACACATTTCTGAGTTTAATTCAAATTAATTAGTTATTGACACATCTAAGTAATTATTTAAATATGTGTTCATTTATTTAATTTGTCCCATTTGACCCTCCATACTTAAGAGACAAAAATGTATTTTGCAAATAGCAAGTCCAACTTGTGATGAGTTAAAAAGTTCTTAGTTATAGAATGTGTGACTCAACTACACTAACATTGTCATTAGTGAACATGTAAGGTTTTACCAGTGTTTTCCTCTGGCTTCATTAACTAAATTTTCCATAATTAAGTATATAAATGACTCCGTAGTATTAATACAACTGTTTAAACGTTACATATTCCAATATTCATTCAAATGTCAGTTTTGGGCTGCACAGCACAAAAGTGAAAAAATAAAATATATCATCAGAGATTGCGGTAAATATTTGCTTTGACACCTAGAAAACAAAAAATAAGATGTTAATGCTTTTTTCAAATAGCTTACTTTTACAAAAGTAAATAGAATACTTTTAGAAATGTACAACATGTATAGAAGTGGTAGTAATAGAATTTGGGTTGGAAAAAGTTTGGACCCCTCTGATGTACCCAGTAGTGTAAACCAGAGGTGTGGACTCGAGTCACATGACTTGGACTCGAGTCAGACTCGAGTCATGAATTTGATGACTTTAGACTCGACTTGACAAAATGTAAAAAGACTTGCAACTCGACTTAGACTTTAACATCAATGACTTGTGACTTCACTTGGACTTGAGCCTTTTGAATTGACATGACTTGACATGACTTGCTACTTTCCCCAAAACCCAAAGATGAAAAAGTTATTCGGGAGCGCCCCGTATTTTTCATTGTGTACTTTGTCTATCAGCGTTGCGTGTGTCAGCTGGTGTGGTCTCAGTACAACAGCCAATCAAATTAGATCTACTTTGTTTTCATCACGCAGCATTCATCCAATCAAATTGCAGGACAACCAAGGAAGAAGACATGTCCAAACCACACGCCAGTGAACAAAAAATGATACCTAAAATAATTTTGTTTGGGTATAAAAATTACGAGGTGGTCAACACAAAACGGTTTGCAGTATGCAACACATGCGGTTCGAAAATTACTGATGGAGAGGCAACAACTTCCAACTTCGTCCGGCATTTGAAGTTGCACAAAGAACGGTAAGTTTTGAATGAAAGATAACGTTTATTGGCTAAGTAACGTGACTTTTATTTGCTGTGTAGTTAAATCAGTGAGGCACTCACTGCTAACGTTATAACGTTATTGCAAACACGGGAATCTGTTGCAGTTCACTGCCTTATTCATACTTTTTGTTCAGTGATTTTTTTTAAGCAGGGTTACGTTAGTCAATATATCACACGTAACGTTAGACGGCGGTCAGCAGCACCGCGTATTTTAGCCACCTAAAAAAAGACAAAAATAGTAAAATAAAGGTCAGTTAAAATGTATACTATATTATGAATATGTGTACCGTTTTAGCTAGCTTTCTGACATACTGTTGGTTGTTTACCTCAGTGGTCCCCAACCACCGGTTTTGTTATGTTCACGTATATGTCATGTTTTTTCAATGTTAACACTTTTGTACAAATAAGTACATTTGCACTTTATTTTTCAATGTGTTTGTTCTGTAAAGGAATGAGTTAATGTTTAAAATGACAGGTTAATAGTGCTATTATAAAGTGCAATGTCAGCACAATTTTCTTTCCTGCAATTTAAAATGCACTTGTTTTCATAAATAAATACAGCGTTTGAAAAGCATACACAATCTGTGTTAATATATTAGTCTGTGGTTAAAAGGACTTGAAAGGACTCGAAACTCAAAATGCAGGACTTAGGACTTGACTTGAGACTTTCCAGTCTTGACTTTGGACTTGACTCGGGGCTTGCCTGTCTTGACTCGGGACTTGACTCGGACTTGAGGGCAAAGACTTGAGACTTACTTGTGACTTGCAAAACAATGACTTGGTCCCACCTCTGGTGTAAACACACAGCTTCCTTAAAGAATCATTTACATGCACTGTAAATAATTAAGAGAGTGTCACTATCTTTGTGTGTGTCCTTCGCTCTCAAATAATTCTGTAAGTTATAGGGAAAAAAACACCAAAGCCTAATGATGATGTCCATCATTCTGGACTTTGTCAGGACAATGTCTCCTTTTCGCATGGAAGCACATGTCACTATGTAATGTGTTTCAGCTCTTTTTTTCTAATGCCTACATTTTCTGTGCAACTTTTTTCTAGATCCCATACCAAACTTTCATTTGTCTGTGGACAATGCATCTAAAACCTTCAATCTAACGGTAGAGTCTGAGGATAAAGTCCATGCAAGGTGGTGCTACAAACAGAATGCACACTACTGCATTCAAGGGTCACATTCCAATCGAACTACTGTAAGAGTCTGTGGCACAATTCATATTATGCACACAACCGTACAAAAAAAAATCATGATATAATTTTTTTGTTTTTCAGATTGATCCAGCTCAATCAAACTCTGCTCTTCTCAGATTCCCCTACCTACTTCCATGTGTCTGTGTACAAGTATGTCACACCTTTTGTAATGTCGTGGTTTACAATTGTGAATGAGAGAATGTGCTGTCCTCTGTTGGCAGGTATATTACACATTCACAGATGCCCGGCGGAAACCGGTGTGCCCTTTTCACACTGACACTGTGGCAGGTAAAAAACAGACATCTTGTTTATTTGAAAAAAACTCCAAGTAGCTTTATTGCATATTGCAGACACAAATGGTGAATTGTCCATGCTTAACTAAATCTGTGACAGGGACATGAAAAGACAAGAAAATGTGATTTGGCACAGTTTCATGCAGAATCCTGTTATTTGCTTCACATGCCTTCTATTCTACCAATTGAATGCACATAATCAGTCATGTAAAATGATATTGTTGATTTGTTGACACTTCATAATCCAAACATGCTCTGCATATGCCAACAGATGCACAAGATGTTTGGCTATCCTCTGAAGTGCAATTGTTCGAGTCCAGTTTTACTTGGACCTCTTTGTGTCCAGCTGGAGACTTAAAGATCTTTGCTTCCCTCTGCTGGAGGCATCACAAACAACTCTGCACCCCCTTACTCAACTCCACACTGACAGGGGAAGAAGATGGGCGGATGCTGGTACTTTCCACAGGGTTCAATTCGGGTATAATGTTTAACAGCATAATAAATTACCTGATTTGATGTTTTTTCAGATATTCAACACATCGTCTGTGGACAAACACCCTCAAATGTGTGTGAAGGTGAGTATGCAACAGAGGAACATGTAAACATATGTGCACAAACTCATCCATATGGGTGGTTTGAGAGTGTAATGGATATAGTTTATATATAGTCACAAATAAACATTCATCATGTGTGATGCATGTCAATCAAGCCTGTTTCCTCATGCCTTTTATGCTAAATTGATACAGTCAATCAAATGTAATATGTATCAAAGTTAGCAGTAATTCATACGGACCTCTTTCTAGCTTCACAATCATTTTACTGTGATAGTAACAGTGGTCCTGTTTTTTTCCCATTTACAGCAATGCACTGTGAAGTAAATGATAGATTTCACTGCGAAGAACTGGTACCTCTCTTGCAAAAAAATACTGTAAACATTTTTTTTTTTTTTCAATTGACAGTGCACTGTAAAAACAACAAATATAGATTTTACTTTTAAAATTTTATCAGCTTAGTCCCCAGAATTATACTGTAGAAAAGAAGTGTTACCGTTTTCCCATTTACAGTAATGCATTGTGAAAACAATTGCCATATTATATCATTGACAGTTAAAAATAACTAGCAGTTCAGTCGGCAGAATTTTACTGTGAGAATAAAAGTGTTTTTGTTTTTTTTGATTGATCGAGACTTTTATTAGTAGGTTGCACAGTGAAGTACATATTCCGTACAATTGACCACTAAATGGTAACACCCGAATAAGTTTTTCAACTTGTTTAAGTCGGGGTCCACTTAAATTGATTCATGATACAGATATATACTATCACATATACTATCATCATAATACAGTCATCACACAAGATAATCATCAGGGTGTATACATTGAATTATTTACATTATTTACAATTCGGGGTGTGGAGGGGGGGGGGGGGTAGGTTTGGTTGTTATCATCAGTCATCAACAATTGAGAACAGAGAAATGGATATTGAAACAGTGTAGGTCTGACTTGGTAGGATATGTACAGCAAGTAGTGGACATAGAGAGAGAGATCAGAAGGCATAAGAAAAGTATCTACATTTGATTGTTTACATTTGATTATTAACAATCCGGGGAGGGTGTTAGTTTAGGGTTGAAGTTGCCTGGAGGTGTACTTTTATTGCGGTTTTGAAGGAGGATAGAGATGCCCTTTCTTTTATACCTGTTATCGTTTTTCCATTTACAGTAATGCACTACAAAAGAAATGAGTGTAAATTTTACTGTGAAAAAATACTGGCAACTCAGTTGCTAAAACTTTAGAGTGAAATAACAATGGGAACGTTTTCCCATGCAGTGTAAAATGCACTGTAAAAACAACGCACACAGATTTGTAGGTAAAAAAAAAACCCATTAACAAACCAGCCCCCAAAATTTTACTGCAAAGATTTTTATTTTTATTTTTTATTTTTTTTGTCCTGTCCAGCTTCTCAGGCAAATCATATAGTTGATGTAGATGCCCATATCAGCTGTTCAGATTTACTTTACAAATTATTTGTATTTGACTTTATTAAATGTATTTATATTATCATTTGGTGCAGCCGGGCCGGAGCAGGAGGGGATAGAAAGAGAGAAAAAAGAAGACAGAGGGGGAAATCGTGGGGACAAGAGGGGGATAAGACATAGAGACAAAAACAACAACAGCAAACACAACAATAACAACAACAACAGAGCAACATCAGCAAATATGATATGTACAAATATGATGGTACAGCAATTTTTTAATAAAACGCACAAAAAACTACTCCTCGGATGAAAAATCTGACAAAACTGCCTGTAACTGTTGTGTCCTGAGCAAGACACTTCACCCTTGCTCCTGATGGGTGCTGGTTAGCGCCTTGCATGGCAGCTCCCTCCATCAGTGTGTGAATGTGTGTGTGAATGGGTAAATGTGGAAGTAGTGTCAAAGCGCTTTGAGTACCTTGAAGGTAGAAAAGCGGTATACAAGTACAACCCATTTATCATTTATTTATCATTTAAAGATACTGTAAAGATAAAAGTGGTACCGTTTTCTATTGACAGTAATTAGTTAGTTACCTTCTGTAACCATCCGTTCTATTTAATATTGTATCAGGTCAACGGTATACCAAATAAGGTCAGGCAGGAGGTAAAGTGAGGCCAAAAACTCTTAGAACAACAGTTCGGCTCAGAACATAGTTCATTGAGGAAAGCCTTAGGCTGTGATTAAACAGCCAAAGGCAGATGAAGGCCACCTGTTGTGACAGAAACCATTTTCCACTGAGAAAAATGTCCCAGTAAACAGAACTTCCTTAATCAATAAAACACAACCACCTGGTGAATACCAACCCTGAAGCGTTGGTCCACCCCAGCAGGGTTCACACCCACTTCCCTGAAGCTACGGTCCAGCATGGCAGGGACAGCATGGTTTACTGGCCTTCTTCCAGAATGGCAGAGGCCCTTGATGGAGCAACATTTAGCCTATAAAACCTTGCGATGGTCCCAGAAGAGGCCCAACTGGCCGCCGCACAAATGTCCTCCAAGGGAGACACCTTGAAGAGCGCCCAAGAGGCGCTCTGGTGAGGTGGGCCACCACTCCCCCAGATGGAGGCACCCCAGCACCATCATAGGCCAGAGCTGTGGCACAAACACTGCTTGGACAGAGCTTGGCCCAGCTTAGCTTCCCCATAGCACACAAAGATCTGATCAGTCTGTTTAACAGGGCATGTGTGGTCAATGTACATTCTCAGGGACCCGGCCAGACAGACTAAGTGCAACTGGGCTGCCTCCGCAGATTTATGAGGAGGATGAAAGGGCTCCAAAACCAAGGGCTTCAACACAAATGGGCGAGGGAACATCTACGATAAAAAAAATAACTAGATTAGGCAGAAGAGAGATGACTAATCCTTTTCCTCCTAATCTCAGACAAGACGGATGCACAGACCGACATACAGTTCAGAGACCCAGAGAAGAAAGAAAGGCTGTTTTGACAGCAAGAAATTCCAGCCCCAAATTGGCCAAAGGCTCAGAGGAGGCTCCGACAGAGCCCGCAGCATCATCTGCAATTCCCATGATGGGACCATGTGGGACCTTAGTGGCCGTATACACATAGCCTCCTTCAAAAACTGGCTAAAAAGGGGCTGTGAGTCCACTGTCTTACCCTTAATAAGGATGTGACGGGCAGGTATGGCCGCCACGTAGCCCCTCAAGGTGGATTCAGTCAGCCCTTTCTTCTGCCGTGTCTGTAAAACTAAGAGGACCCTATGTGTCCCACACGAGACCGGGTTCCAGCCCTTTCCTGCGCACCACTGGCAAATGTGTCTCCATCTACCAGCGTAATCACCTTGGTAGAGGGATTTACCCTGCCAGGTAGCTATAACAGCAGGACTCTAGCTGCAGGGCGTGCGCCATCTAGGGGACAGACATGCTGCCTGTAAATCCCAGAGTTCTGGTGCTGGAACTGCCCTTCAGCCTGCGAAGGCATGTCAGACACCATGGGGTTCCTGCCAGCAGCCTGTTTAAGGTCACCATCTACGGCAATCTGGGGCCACAAGCACAACCCTGGCGTTCATCATCTTCACCTTGGCCAGAACGGCTGGTAAAGGGGGAAAGGGAGGAAACGGATAAAGCAGGCTCTGGGGCCACCGGCCTGCAAGAACATCAACCCCCAATGTTCCCACCGGCTCCACTATTGGGTACCACAGTGGGAAGTGGGTGGTCTCCAGTGAGGCAAACAGGTCTACTGAATCGAGACTAAATGGTTTCCACAATCTCTGGATGAATTTGCCATTTCCATAGCCTGGGGCCGCCAATGGACAAGAGATCTGCCACGTTCACCTCCCCCGGCAAATGGATGGCTTTCAGGGATACACCCTGAGCATGAGCCCAGAGGGGGAGTTTGTGTGCCAGGTTGTGCAGGAACCATGACCGCTGACCTCTCTGGTTGTTGATGTAGGAAACCACGGTTGAATTGTCAGTCCGAAGCAACACGTTTCCCCCAAATCAGAGGACGAAAATACACCAAGGCCCGATACCCTGCCTCCAGTTCGAGAAGGTGAGGTGAGCCCCCCTCCAAAAGAGACCTCCGTCCTTCTATGGAACAAGCAAGTAGGTTGAATAAAACCCTTGACGCATCTCTCTGCCGTGGACAAGTGTTATTGCCCCTTTCTGCAGTAGGTCCAAGACCTTTGCCACAAAGGACTGGCAATCTGTCATTTTGCTTAAGAGGGTAGGAATGATTCCGGAACATAGTAGTGGTCTTGTTCACAACTGAAGTCTGTACCCTGTCTGTGTATTCAGTACCACAGGGCAGCGGGTACACTGCGCCCCCCACTCTCTACCATGACTATAACGAGTATAATTTGTCTTTAAAATTGTTAAAACTATACCTACGCATAGCATTGTAAGTTTATTAACATTAAAGTAAACAACACACCGGTCTTTTCTCGTCTACCACCGTGGTTACAGTGAAGCCAATTGCTACATATGTTTCATCATATTCTGGTACGGCAAAAAATGCATGTTCCTAAGGTCACACGTGCCCCCCCTGAGATTGCACTGCGTCCCTCGATAGTTTCACATAATCATGTCTCAATCTCAAAACCATACCCATACGCTCCAGAAGGATAAAAAGATGCTGAACGGGCGATCACACAGCTGTAAATATGGGTTCTGATTTCGCCCGCAGGGCGTAGGTGTTAATGTGATTAATTTGCTCCTGTACATTGTCTCCTAATACGGCTCACCCTCGGAGAAAGTGACCCATACGGTGACATGTTGATCTGATATTAAATAGAACTTGCAGCTCAGTCCCCAGAATTTTACTGTAAAAACAACAACAACGTATGTTATTTTACAGTAATTTGGTGTAAAAAAAAACACTGCCAATGTTATGGTGAAATTCTGGTGACTGGGCTGCCAGGTTTTTACAGTAAAATCAAAACCTTTTTTACTGGCTAACTTGTTGCCATCTATTGAATTTGATGAGCTCTGCTACCTTTATATTTAAAAATGGCGGTATGGGGATAAACTCCTCATACATGGTGCTGTTGTATGTTTAAAATTGCTGTGTTTGGCACCCATGGCATTGGCACATTTTAACTTTGGCCCTTGGAAGCAAAAAGTACAGTGTATGAGCACCCCTGGGTTTTACGGTTCACTGGCCTCTTCCCCCTCCTCCTCTGCCTGAAGCAATGCCTGCTGCCTTTTTAACCTGCACATTGGTTATAATTGACTTTTATCTTTGCAGTTTTCTCTACAAGGCAGCAACAACATCTCCTGCCCCTTCCAGGCTAGTGAGTTGAAAGCATGGAACTTTGTTGTTGATGCAAGATGCACAATGAGGAGTCTGAATGCCTCCCTGTGTTGCAGATATGTCCTCATGGCAGGCTCGTGTGGAACCCCAGCAGTACATCCTGTCCGTATATCTCACATCTACTGTCCCGGCCACATTCTCAGCTCAGCTATGCATCCTGACGGAGAAGGAATGTGCACCCAGAGGCCACATCTTCTCAGAGAAGGCGGTAATTGTTCACCAAACGAGCAACTTGTTTCATTGCGAGTCACAGAAAATAAACTTCTATTTTATCTTGTAGGAGGCAACTTGGGAGACCAAAATAAGAGTACCTCTTCACTTGATTGCAGAGAGGCCGTGTGTGCAGGTAACTTTCATCACGTTATGCTGCACAAATCTCATTCCTGAATAATGGTGCTGTCCCCCCCCCCCCCCCCCCCCCCTTTTTGTATTCATTAAACATGTGTAGGTGTGGCAGTCAGATCCTGCCCTGAATGGAAAAAGAATTATGTGTCCAGACTGTGAGTATGCTTATGATTTAAATTATTACCGCTAGTAAGGTTGAGCATTGTTTGAATTTTGACACTTCCGGTTCCTATTCCGGTTCCTTGTTTTGATTCCGATTCACAACGATTATCGATTCCGATTATTTTAATAGGCTGGGTCAAAAAATGTACTATAAATTTGTCACAAGGCTATTTTCAACCAATATAATAAAATCAATCATTTAAACTTGAATATATATGTTCCAAAGTTTCTTTCCAAAGTTGCTGATTTCAAAACAGATCATCCATGAGTGAAATCGGCCAGTAATGATCACATGTATTAACTGTAATATATATTTGTCTATTTATGTTGAGTGCTATTGACAGTTTAACAATATCAACACAATATTTAAAGAGGAACTGCACTTTTTTTGGAATTGTTCACAATCCTTTTGAGAGACAAGAAGACAAAATTTGTTGTTTTCTTACATGTAAAAATCGGCTCGTTCTAGGTGGCTAGTAATGCAGCTAATGAAAGCAATCAATTCTACCTCTAAATCACTTTAAAAATGCATTCAAAAACCGCCAACAATACTATATTTACGTTCCGTCAACTTCTACAACAACACATAACGCATTTAAGTTTGTAATTACAGTGCGATAGGACACATTTGTACTGACTAAAAATCATGAACAATCATATTACAGTATCTGTAAAGTATTAGCCCAAATTGTATGTTTTGTATGTACACAGCTAGCCAGACAGCTTATGTACTGTAGTTGTAAGAACAAGTCTGATGTGTTGCGTGTATCATGATCAATATTAAAATGTGACTCACTCGATATACAGTTGTCCGTTTGGTCCACCTGGCCAGGGAAGTTTTTTCCAGTTTAGTTTGGGTAAGCACGCCATTTATGTTATTAAACCTTGGCTCCAAGTTCCACATTTATAGCGTCAAAATTGCTTTCATCCCCCTCTCCCAGCTTCCGCCTGCTCCCCCTCTTCCTTTGTGCAAAAGTATACGGTTGTAAATCCTCATTTGTCCAAAAATAGTCGTCTTCATTGTCTGTTACCGAGTCTGGCATGATTAGAACGCACACTCGTGTTTGATTCCAGAAGTAGCAACACAAGTTGTTGCCAGAAGTCAGACGTGCACTGCTGTGGAAACAGAAATCAATGTGCAGAAGAAATCAGTCCCAGAAATGATTAAAATTACCAAAATACGGTAAATATTGAACATATTACATAATGTTATGAACGTGTCTGTTACTACATTATATATAAACTTGCAGTGTGTATATATAACGTTGCTGGAGGGTTTTGAAGTTGTTTTAGAGGGCTTCGAAGGCCATTAGCCGCATCTTTCCGCAAGTGTTTTTATCTTTAAAATCGTAAAAAAACAACAACGATGTGTGTTCTTGTCTCTTATAATGATTGTGAACGATAGGCAACATTCCAAAACTAGTGCAGTTCCCCTTTAAATTAGTTTCTTATTCTCTTTTATTACATAAAATTGTTTGAGAATGACAAAGTAACAGTACACAATAACGAAACAAAAACTAAAACCGCTATGGATTACTCGTTGAATTTTTTTGGGCCCTCAAAGTTCTCCTGTGTCCAGGGACATATTCCCTGAAGTTGCAAACGTTATCATAAACAACAAAAAAAGATTTTCGGAAAATAAAAATATCCATATAATCCCTCTAATATTGATCATACTACCTTTGGTATCAACACTAACGATTTATAGGGGTGTTACAGTACACAAAAATTTTGGTTCGGTATGTACCTCGGTTTAGAGGTCACGGTTCGGTTCATTTTCGGTACAGTAAGAAAACAACAAAATATACATTTGGTTATTTATTTACCAAATTTGTAAACAATGACTTTATCTTTTTAACATTGGGAACACTATAATAATTCTGCCCACGTTAATCAACATTAAACTGCCTCAAGTTGTTGCTCAGATTAAATAAAATGACAAAACTTCTCTTCTACATATAAAAAGTGCAACATTAAACAGTTTCAAGTCAACTCATCATGCTTAATTTATTACAGCATTTGGGAAGCCTGTATTTGATTTTTATTATGTAAATGTTATATTTTTATCAACATGTGATAGCAGGGACCCTGCCATTCAAAACTAAGCTGCTCCATTACTAATGATTAATGTAACTATAGCTGAAAAAATGGTACAATAGCAATAGGAGAGACTATTCATCCCTAAACACAATGGAGTCCATGTAGGCTTAATGATGCAGTTATATTATCATATCAACTATCAGAGACAAAAACTCTTCATTTAACATAATGTCCTTTTTTGCTGCTTCAACACAGCTCAATCCACACAGAAAAAGGTAAAGTAAAATAACAGACAGACAGGGCTTTGCTGTCCGTAACACACACACACACACACACACACACACACGCACGCACACACACACACACCGCAAAATGAGCTAACGTTACGCTAAAAGCTAAATAGCCTTCACCTCAAGCCAGGACTGCGAGCGAGCTGAGCTGCCTTTTCGGTTTCTAGAACGTCAACGGGCTCATAGTGATGTTACTAGTAGTTGACTGGGAGGTGTTTATTATAATTTGGGGAGAGTCAGCCGCCTGATGCTCACCTGCTAAACACCTACCTGCTCATCACAACGCTGGAGCACTGACGACATGCGTTCTGAATAAGCACTGCTGATTGGCTGTTACCGCTCTGCGTGTAACCAATCAGATGGTTGTGTGGGTGGGACAATGCTGGGTGCTGTATAGAGTACTGACAGACACAGAGGCAGAAAGCGGAGCAGCTTGTTAAGACTTTAGCTTCGGTGGCTACTTAATATGTTCGTGTGGAAACTCGTTCGGTACACCACGAACCGAAACCCCCGTACCGAAACGGTTCTATACAAATACGCGTACCGTTACACCCCTAACGATTTATGGATCGATCCGTCTTCCCTTAAGTGCATGCCTGGCAGTGTTCGCTAAACAGCTGCAGGTGTTGTTATGATATTGTATATCTGTAGACACTTATTAATCTACTTTTTATTTTCCTGTTAATAACTGCTTACTTTCTGCAGTAACATGCTTCCATTTAGACTTCTTAAAGTACCAGTAGAGTGGAAAAACAAGTTGACTTTATATGCTTAATTGTCTTTCATGGTATCCATTAAACCATATCAAATTGTATTTACAATCTGAAAAGTATGTAAAAACACTGTTTAAACATTACAAAATGCCACAAATTCAGTCAGCCATTTTGAATATTCCGCTCCGAATACCTTTGGCTATTTCTGGAGATTGACGTCACAATGGGAACGCTTCTGCACTCTGACCATATTATTAGATCAGTCATACTGAAAATTAGACAGAGATGTGTTGTCTATCATTCACAATCTCTATATAAGACATGAACACGTATGTTTTTCTTTTTTTATGCATTCTAAGTCGTAAATAAATAATTACATAAAATGATAGCTAACAATATAGTCAATGGGGGTTGTCTATTTCGCCCACAAACCCTCTAAATAACCATCCAAAACCAACAATACTCTTTACACATATTGTGACCTGAATATTAACCAAATATTAGCAATGTTGTTGTTATAAGCGCGAATGCAGACAAACTTTTCCTTAGCGGCGCAATGATACAGACAGAGGAAATTTTGCATTCATGCTGTGTCTGCATGCAGGGAGACTTTTCCTTAATAACCCTTTGTGTGCATCACAATTAATTTTTCATTTAAATGGGAAGATATGGACATCCTATCAGTCGTCATCAAAGTAAGAGCAGACATTGTTTTATTGTGTTGGTAGTTTGTATTTCTTGTTTAGCACGGTAGGTCGTGAGTTCAAACACCTGCCGAGTCATACCAAAGACTATAAAAATGGGACCCATTACCTCCCTGCTTGGCACTCAGCATCAAGGGTTGGAATTGGGGTTTAAATCACCAAAATGATTCCCGAGCGCGGTCACCACTGCTGCTCACTGCTCCCCTCACCTCCCAGGGGGTGGAACCAGGGGATGGGTCAAATGCAGAGGGTAATTTCACCACACCTCGTGTGTGTGTGACTATCAGTGGTACTTTAACTTTCACTTAGCAATACTGCTACATGATGCTTAGTGTTTCACTAAAGCTGGATCTGTTTAGAAGAGCTTCTAAAACTTGTAGCTCATCCTCCTTATATTCAGGATCAACAATATAAGGCCCTGGATCATAATTTTGCCCAAAGTAATTGTTGTTGGCTCTTGCAAAGTCTGCATGATTTGCATTGTTTTTGGTTTGTAAGGGATCTGCAGTCCCTACCTCTACATCACATAATGACGTGTCTGGCTTCCTCCTTATCTCTCAAAATGGCTCGGGAATCTCTGTGAGATTGATACGGTTTTGATCATATATATTTACTCGCAAACTTCGGAAGTCTTTAAGTGTTATAAGTCAGATATACTGTATATGATAATAGTTTCAATATAGAGGCAACTTGTTTTTGCACTTTACTGGTACTTTACTTTTTACTAACCACTTACTTGTTTTGTTGTTTCAAGCTCGCTTAGCATATTAGATTGTCTGCTCCTCCTTGTTATTGTTCTGCGTGGTACATGTTTAGCCTTGTCCTCCAGTCCCCCAGTGATAGTAATACTAAAAAAAAAAACTTTATTTGCTACAATGGAGGATTTTTTGCATAGGCGAGCATCTCCACACTGTGTATGGAGATACTGTAAACATTTAGCTGTTTACAGTATGGCAGCTATTTCTTCTTGTCCACTGAGCGTCGAAAATAGGAATCGACCTTTAAAAAAATGGAACATTTCGGGAAGATTCAAAATGTTAATCCTGGTTCCCATCAATGCCCGATGCTCAATCCTAATCACAAATACAAATTGTATCGTCTCATGCATTCATGACTCATGCATGTATGATAAATGCAACTCCCCTCCCTTGCCTCTTTCTCATGCAGATGATCGCATCAGGTGGGGTGCACAAGCTGTGGCAATTTTAATTCTTCTAGGCAGTGTTGCAATTTTGGGACTTTTCATCCATTCTCTCACCAAGAGGGGAGCTGCAGGTTAGTTACATCATTCAGATTGACTTGTTTTATTTCATTGCATTGCTACTTGCTGGCATATTTTTTTTTACAAAATCCTATTAGCGTTAGTTTTTATAGCTGAATAAAGTTATCAGTAGCGCACCCATAGTAACCATAATTCTACTTTTCACCTGCCTGATAATAAATGTGATTCTCTTGGTATGATCATTTATAGATTGGCTGTATATCCAGAAACCAGTGTTGCTAGTGTGCTCATCGGAGCAGTCAGCACACATATCTGCTGCGTGTGCCCTGGCTTCTCTGCTTCAGGGGGATCTGAGTGCCACAGTCCACATGGCGCTGTCTGCCCAAAGCTCACAAAGACAGGCCGGCACCGGGACTGCTGTAGCGGATCTGGGACCGCTTCCTTGGCTGTACGGGCAGTGGGAGGCGGTGCGCGAGGCACAAGGAAAAGTATTAATCATCTGGAGTCCCGAGGCTGAAAGGACGTGTCAGAAGTGGTGGGAGCGTACAAGACATTGCAAAGATGAGGAGAGCCGTGTGAACAGGATGGAAGATGATTGCAAGCACGATGCAAGGCGACTGGGTAAACCGAAGAAAGAGGATTGTGTGAGAACATGCAAGGACAAAGAATGTGGGATGCAGGACAGTCCTTCTGCAGTGATAGAACCAGTGTTCACAGCTGCTCTGTCTTGCCTAGAGGGGGCGCTACACGAGCGCAAAGTTCAGGAAGTCGCATTTGTCTACTTCCAGGGCCTCGGCCACAGCAGGGACTTCCCAAAGATTTTCCGAGATGTTCCCCGCTACTGTATCCCTCAGGACTTCAGTGGTCTGATCCAGGAGCTTGGAGGCATGAGGAGGAGCAGTACTACATCTTGGTGGCACTGTTGGCCCAGACTTGTGTCAAAGGGGATGTCAGTGTGGCTGGTGCGCCAGTTAACAGACAAACTGCAAACGCTGTTGCCTCAGACTCATAGGACGAAAGGTCCAAAGTGCAGAGTTAAGTATTTCAGGCGGATGATGTCTGTACAAAATACACAAGGAACAAATCAAGAGCATGAGGCTCTCTCGCAAAGGACAGCAGAGATGCTTTAAAGCAGGGGTGTCCATTAGGTCGATCGTGGAAGGTGTGTCAGTCGATCGCCAGCTAGGCATTAAAAAAGTAGACCTAAAAATGAGCGATCATTAGTCTTCACAATGACGTTACTTTCGTCACTTGATTGACTTTCACAGGACTCGAGGATCTTGTTAGATGGCGCTGGCTGCTCCGAGCTCATTATTAAGAAAAAAAGACCGGCAGGAAGGTGACAAACAATTTTTATTTCAACAGACTCTCGCGCCGTACCTGCTATCAAAACCCTAAAGACCGACCGCACAGTTACTGTGTTCACAATAAAAGCGCTGCTCTATTCTGCCTGCCAACAAAATATGAGTCTCAGAAAGCTAGCACACACAAGCTAGAAAGCTACGGAGTTTGGCGTCAATGTATTTATTGTAAAGTGTATAAAAACAAGTATGGAAGCTGGACAAATAAGATGCCGAAAACCAACCACTTGAATGTAATATTGGACAGAAAGAAGGACTTTTTTTGTCTTCCATTTGAAAATGTGGAAGTTATCTGCACTACTGTCTGATTCCAATCAACGCAAGTCATCAGAATCAAGTAATACACCGACTTATATTGTTGTCTTCATGAAAGAAAGGAATCTATATGTGTTAAACATGCTTGTATTATCATTAAACACCTTTAACATGTTAACAAAAACGTCTCTTTCATAAATAAATGAATAGGAATTATAAATATATACATACATAGATATATATATATGTGTGTGTGTGTGTGTGTGTGTGTGTGCATATATATATATATATATATATGTATGTATGTATATATATATATATGTATGTATGTATGTATGTGTGTGTGTATATATATATATATATATATATATATATATATATATATATATATATATATTCATGATGTAGATCCCCTTGACTTGGTCATTTGACAAGGAGCTCGCCTGCTGAAAAAGTGTGGGCAAAAAAGGTTTTGTTACTGACGGAAACACAACACATGACTAATATATTTAAATGTGCAATGTGATACAATGCAAATGTGAATTTATAATACGCAACAAATTCCAAATGACCCATCATATTTGTTCCTAATGCTGATATTGTTCTTGTCATTATGAAGAACATGTAAACACATAAGAAGTTTTTGATTTTCCACAAATTACTGCCCATGCAAATACAGTACATGATTTTTATTGGACAGCCATAATGCATTGCAAACGACTAGCTGCGTGTGGTCCAAATTTATTTTCACGATGAAACAAAAAGTGGGAGTACTGGGGTTTTCATGGTCCTTTTTACGCTGTACAATATACTAATAGTTGCACTATACATGCAGTGCATCCGGAAAGTATTCACTTTTCCACATTTTGTTATGTTACAACCTTTTTTCAAAATGGAAGAAATTAATTTTTGTCCTCAATTTTATTTAATTTTTTTTACACATTTATTAAAAAATAAAAAAAATACATGTACATAAGTATTCATAGCCTTTGCACTATACTTTGTTGATGAATCTTTGGCAGCAATTACAGACTCAAGCCTTTTTTAATACATTGCCACAATCTTTGAGCCGTTTTGCCCATTCCTCTTTGCAGCGCCTCTCAAGCTCCATCAGATTGGATGAGAAGCATTGGTTTTCATCCAGGATGTGTCTGTAAATTGCTGCATTCATCTTTCCCTCTATCCCGACTAGTCTCCTAGTTCCTGCCGCTGAAAAACATCCCCACAGCATGATGCTACCACCACCATACTTCATTGTAGAGATAGTATCGGCCTGGTGATGTGCAGTGCCTGGTTTCATCCAAACAAGACGCCTGGCATTCACGCCAAATAGTTCAATCTTTGTCTCGCCACACCAGAGAATTTTGTTTATCATGGGCTGAGTATTTCAGGTGGATTTAGGCAGACTTTTTACTAAGGAATGGCTTCTGTCTGGCCACCTTACCGTACAGGCCTGATTAGTGGTTTGCTGCAGAGAAGGTTGTCCTTCCGGAAAGTTCTCCTCTTTCCACAGAGGAATGATGTAGCTCTGACAGAGTGACCATCGGGTTCTTGGTCACCTCCCTGACTATACTAAGATAATTGCAGCAATGTACAGAGACAGCCTGGATTAAAACCAATGCTTGGAGTTTGAGAAGTGCTACAAAGAGGAATGGGCGAAACTGCCCAAAGAAAAATGTGCTAACCTTGTGGCATCATATTCAAAAAGACTTGAGGCTTTAATTGCTCAAAGTATCGAGCAAAAAGATGTGAATACTTATGTACATGTGATTTCTTTCTCTCTTTTTTTTTAATACATTTGCATGAAGTTAAAAAAAACACCTTCTACATTTTCAATATGGGGTATTGTCTGTAGAATTTTGAGAACAAAAATGTATGTATTGCGTTTTGGAATAAGACTGGGACAACAAAATGTGGAAAACGTGAAGTTATGTGAATACTTTCTCAATGCACTGTATAAGCATAAATTCATTGAAAAGCCAATAAATCATCACCTCACACGAAAGTTCCACTAAATTCTCATTTAACAGCAAGCCTGTACCCTGAAATCATGAGCATGATTTTAATATTGCTAATGTATCTTAAACCAACGTAAAGCAAATTATATACATCAAATGTATGCATTATCTGCATATTAAATTATGTGCCTAGTTTGTTGCTGCTCTTTATGTGCACATCAAAACTATCTGCAAATCTACCTCGATCATTTATTGAAATTAGTCATATTTAACCCATATCATCATTATATAAACCCATATTTAATCGTTAATACACAGCTACGTCGATAATGCACTTTTTTTACACGTAAACAATTAAAATGTAAATACTGTACTCAAAATAGCAACAAGCTGCTCACATCATCTGTAAATTGTTCGAATGTACTGTTTCAAGCATATCATCCCTCTTGAATGAAACACAAAAGCAAACACTTGTGAATGTTTTAATTTGAAATCAATAAACGCAATCACGCAGACTTGTGACGTCATTCTGGTTTAAATGACTGATTGGTCGACGGTCAACTCGGGTTTGGGGCGGGGCTTCTATCTCTGACTCAGAAGCAACTAGAAAGAAGCTCAGGTTCATTCAGTAATTCACGCGTTATATCACTGTGTGTCAACTACTTAGCTTTTCACTTTTACTACTTGCCGATTAAAATAGCGCACTAAACACGTTTAATCCGGCTTCCCAAAATATGACGTTGTGTCTCCCGTGTGTGGCGCACGAAGGGACATCCTCCGTAGGGCAGCGGACCAAGAGGCTCTCCTGACTTGAGGTAACATAGCGGCTCGGCTAACTGTTAGCTCATTTGACACTCACTGTTTGTAGAGTAAGCGACAACAGCGACGTCCATTCATTGCGGAGTTGACTTTAAAATGCACGTTAAATTAAGCTAAATCACGTTAGCCAAGGCTGCTAGGCGGCTAACTCTTGACCTTATGGCAGCTACTTGGCTAACTGGCGTTGGTGCTGATGCTGAGCTGGCTAAATCGAGATAGGAGTGGTTTGTCTGTGACAAATGTGGTGTATTATCTGTATTATCACGTTACACTGCAACGTTACGTACTCTCGATTTGTAGTGAGATAACCCAGCTGCAAAAAACACGCTCGTAAAATAATCAACTGATATTTATGTGAATATTTCCTGGACCCATCTAAATATTTAGTGCACCCGACTACACAACATTTGTATTTTCTATTCTACATAAGGTAATATGAAATACAGTCATTAAAAATGTAAATACTATTATGTTGAATTATATCAGGATGAGTTGGTCTTATAGTAGAGTGGTGGTAATAAGATAAGGCAAGGCTAATGTATTTATAGAGCACAATTCGTACACAAGGCAATTTAAAGTACTTTACAGAAGGCAAACATGAAAATACTAAATTAAAGTTAGAGTACCAATGATTGTCACACACACACACACACACACACACACACACACACACTAGGTGTGGTGAGATTATCCTCTGCATTTGACTCATCACCCTCACCCCCTGGGAGGTGAGGGGAGCAGTGAGCAGCAGCGGGGGCCGCACCCGGGAATATTTTTTGGTGATTTAACCCCCAATTCCAACCCTTGATGCTGAGTGATAAGCAGGGAGGTAATGGGTTTCATTTTTATAGTCTTTGGTATAACTCGGCCGGGGTTTGAACTCATGACCTACCGATCTCAGGGCGGACGCTCTAACCGCTAGGTCACCGAACAGGTGAATAATCATCATAATACATCAAAATACTTTCAGTTGTCATATACACTGTTAAATAAAAGTATTTTTAGCCTGGATTTGAATATTGCCAACATTGAGGGCTGTCTTACATCTCTAGGAAGACTATTCTACATTTTAGGAGCATACAACTGAACATAATTTCACCATGTTATGTCCTGACTCTGGGCACCAGCAGGAGACCACTCCCTGTGGTCCTGAGTTCGATCCTGGGCTCGGGATCTTTTCTGTGTGAAGTTTGCATGTTCTGCCCGTGACTGCGTGGATTCCCTCCGGGTAATCCGGCTTCCAAAGACATGCACCTGTTAATTGGCAACACTAAATTGGCCCTACTGTGTGAATGTGAGTGTGAATGTTGTCTGTCTATCTGTGTTGGCCCTGTGATGAGGTGGCGATGTGTCCAGTGTGTACTCCGCATTCTGCCCAAATGCAGCTGGGATAGGCTCCAGCACCTCCCTGTGACCCCGAAAGGGACAAGTGGTAGAAAATGGATGGGTGGATGTCAGAGATGTAGTTTGGCACAAGACCATAAAGTCTATTCTCTGAGCAACAGGACGCCAATGCAGTGACCTAAGCACTGGATTAATATGGTCATATTTCCTGGTTCTAGTCAGGACTTCAGTATCAGCATTCTGGATGTACTGCAGCTGCTTTACAGCTCATTAAGAGAGCCCATTAAGAAAACCATTGCAGTAGTCTAGCCTGCTGTATTATTCTTTCTAAGTCTGATTTAGACATTATTTTTCTGATTTTGGCAATGTTTTTCAGATGGTAAAAAGCTGCTGATGTTGACTTAATGTGACTGTCATAGTTTAAGTCTAAGTCCATTATTACCCCAAGTAAAGTATTTCTGATTCTGATTTCGCTTAACCTCATTATGTTTCAGGGAGAAGGTCTCAAGGTGAGTAATAATAGTTTCTCTTTGTTTCTGTGGGCCAAAGACAATGATTTCAGTTTTGTCTGAGTTTAAATTGTTTTGCATCCACACAATGATCTCTTCGATGCAGTGACAAAGTGCATTAACAGTTGGTACTTTGCAGTTTTTTTTGGTAAATATTCGTAAAAGTTTTCAAGATTTTACTATCTAGAACATCTGGGAGGATACAGAAGACTCCCAGGGGAGATGCAGCAGTTTAAAAGTAATTAGAAAATACATGTTTTTATAACTCAAGATATGTCAAAATATAGACAACCTTTAGCAACATTAGGATAGCTTTGTGAGCTATAGTGCTAACATTACTGTCGCACATCAACAGGCACTCTTGCTAGGTTAGCCAATTTGCGTGAGGGTGAAAAAATATGAAACTTTGTTTGCAAAGATGCGTAGAGAAGCCTTTTATTTTTATTTTTATACAACAAAGCTATCCTCTGTGATGCTAGCTAAGGGTAGATGAAGTGGTATCATGTCCATGAGGAAGGACGTTTTCTGAAAACAGACCATTAGCATGCTTCTTCTTTTAAAAGTGGAGCAAACAAATTGGTGTATTTTATGATAGATCATCCTCAGGTTTTGGTTGTCATAACAAACATGCTATATGGACACATATTACATATTGTAACATATCTAAGTAGTCAATTTTGAATGGTAGGGTGCAATTTCATTTGTAAACACTTGGAACATTTACAAATGTTAATGTAAAAAATGTTGGTACACATATTAAAATGGGGATAGGTACTGTATGCCTCCTCTGGGAGGCACCAGAAGTAGGACTGGGCAATTATATGATCGTGATTGATAATCGTGATTAATTTGAGTTAGATCACGGTGATCAGCTATTAGCATTTTTACCAGGATCAAACATGGCGGAAATGTCTGTTAGAATGTACTGCAGTAGTAAGCAATGATGCTTGGTAATAATCCTGCACGGAACAAACTGCCGTTATTGGCTGTGATCCTGTGTAGTGTCTGTGAATATGTGCGTTTATCAGCGTGAAAATTTGTCCATGTGTTTGTGTGACAATCCCGTTCGACCGTTCCGAAAGTGAGGCTCGTCACGTCGTAATTATTCTTCAATCTACGGTGTGCCTCTTCCCCATTACACAGCTGGAAGTGCAGCCCAGGAAAACAAAATAAAGACATGTGACTAATGACCCTGCCTTAGAAGTTTAAACAAATCATTGAGAAGGAGCAGCAACTTTAGTGGCAGACTTTAGTTTCACTGCAGTTTAGCATAATCCTACCCTGAATTCGGACCTGCAGGCAGGCACAGAATGTCTTTGTGACTGAACTACTGTATTGGCCCCAACTGGGAGAATAAACACACCCACTAATTTAATCAGAAAAAGGCATTTTTATATATAAATATTTTTGTTTACGTGTCTGCAAATATTCAACTGCTCAGATATAACATGTACTAAAAACTCTGCAGACAGACACTTTGTCTTCGAATCATTTTTGCAGTAAAACTGTGGCCCTAAAACGGAGGTACGGACCGTGGCATGAGTTACATGTACTGTTGTCAGCTGCTAGCATATATTATCTTGATCAAACATGGTGGAAATGTCTGTTTCAAGATACTGCAGTAGTAAACAGTAGAAATGCGGGACTTGCTATAATCCTGCACGGGACAATTTGCCTTTAATAAAAACAATACAATTTGCCTTTAATAAAAACAATAATAATTGTGATATTAATCGAGATCGGATGATATGAAAAAATTAATTGTGATAATTTATTTGCCATATTGCTTAGCCCTAACCAGAAGATTTCAGAGGAGAAAACACATCTTTTTCAAAGTTGTATGTCAAAGGCCAAATTATTAGATTTTTATTTGCTAAACTGAACGAGTAAACAGTCCAGTATGGGGTCAAAATTAGCAGCCCCTAACTATATACAGTAATATTTTCTAAGGGGGGCCTTACTGTGCCATACTTTGAAACCTTGTCTCTAGAAGATGTTATGTGGCAGACATTGTGGTTGTCTATGGTGCATCTCTAGTTTATCATGTTATTTCTGTGTGTGTAATTTTTTCAAAGCATCATGTGGTGGGCTTGGCCATTCCTGCCTGCTCTGATGCTTCTGTCGGAACTTTCGGTGGTGGCGGTCCAGGCGGCACCATGCCAGACCTGCCAGAAACTTGCTGAGAGTTTAATAAAGGTAATTCAGTTAAATGTTATGCACTTTGACTTCCTACTGCTCAGGGCCTCAAGATTATCTTCCTTTGTAGGGCTTGGAGAGAACGGCCAACAAAAACTTTGGGGGAGGCAACACTGCCTGGGAGGAAGAGAAACTGGCAAAGTATGCTCGCAGGTAAAGAAGACATACAGACAAAATAAGGAAAGAGTTACTAGGTACACCCTTTATACTGTCTAATGAGCTACGATACAAGGTGTTGTTGAACTACATTGAGTCATGAGAAGGGCACATTATAAGAAACACCCTAATCAAATCATTATCATCGTAAAGGCTGACTTTTGATACATTTCCTGTACTGGATCTTATTAGATGAAGCTGCTGCATATGTATTTACTGTGTTTGTCCATTGCAGTGAGACTCGCCTCCTGGAGATAGTGGAGAGTGCATGTGAGAAAACAGACTTTGAATGCAACCAACTACTGGAGCAGATAGAGGACCAGGTGGAGACATGGTGGTTCCACAGGTACAGTAAACAGGGGCGCCGAAAAGGGGGGGTAAAGGAGACGGATTCTAGGGGCCCATGATGGAGGGGGGCCCAGAGAGGCCCCTAATGATGATGGAATTATAATACAGAAAAAATAATGACACTGTGTTGGGGGCCCTGTAAAGATTCTTTTCATGGGGCCCAAAATCCCTAGCGGCGCCCCTGACAGTAAATGTAGTGTGTGCTTAATGTTGGATAGTATAGAACAGATTGTGCTGATCAATGATGTACACTGCATGTGTCCTGCAGACAGCAAGAAGCTCCTGACCTATGGGAGTGGCTATGCATAGAGGAGCTGAGACTCTGCTGTCCACCTGGACACTTTGGACCTGACTGCAAAGGTGGGGCTGCCTTCATTCAAGCAGAATTAATCACTGACTCTCATTTGCATGTCCTCCCCATGCATGTATGGTTTTTCTCCAAGTACTCTAGCTTCCTCACACATTCTAAAAACATTTACATTTAGGTTAATTAGAGACTATAAATCAGGGATCTCCAACCATGTTTCTTGTGAGAGCTACTTTGGCAAAATATAATGGCCAAGCTCTACTTATTTGGTGCCATGTATATATTTTCATAGCTTAATTCAACCCAAACAAATTGAATTACCGGTAGCTTGTTTTGTCAGAATATAAACAATATGTTGCTATTCACAACTCATTTTGTATTTAAAAAAATGTTTGTTAATATCCATCTTGTATTTCAAATTACATGTGTTTCTGGTGTATCTCAGATTATGAAATTAAAATATCCTGGAAAGAAATATAAACGCAACACTTTTTTCCCCCCATTTTTCATGAGTAAAACTCAAAGATCTAAAATGTTTACTATATACCCAAAAGGCCTATTCCTCTCAAATATTGTTGTAAATTTGTTATACACTCACATTATATTACACATTATTTATTACATATGTATACTATATGCCTGTAATTTACATAATCATATAAAGCATCAAAAGATCTTAAATTTGATCCCTAATTCACTTTCCTAACTTCAGTATTAAGGAAGTTACAGTAAAATTTGTTAGAAGATAATATGATGCCATTCCATATTGTTTTACAATGGACTTAAAAGCTGCAAAACTTTATTATTTATCCCAACTCAATGACATTTTCAACACCTGTAGAGTTCATAATTTTTTTTGTTTTAGTTTACTTTTAATGTTTACCTTAATGTACCATTCTTATACAGATCATTAACACACACATAAGTGGTTGTTTAAAGTGGCAAACATGACAGGACATGTCCCAATAATTCCAGGTTAAAAAAAAAAAAAAAAAAAAAAAAATTGGTCATACAAACATGGTCAAATTTCCATTAAAATGTCACATGAGCACTGATAAGTAATAATCCTACACACTGTAACTTAATCCTTATTCAATGTTGCAATGCGTGTGTAAACGTGTTAAATTTGAGTTTCACTTTTTTTTCCACTTGAGATCACTATGATTTAAGTATGCATATAATTCTGAAACCAAACTAAAGGGAAAAGTTCAACAAACATGATAAACCAATATTTGAAGCATAAAAATAAACACAACCAGCGATAAAGCCTCATTTTACAGGGAAGTCCCAGTAGGTTCAAATGCACATTCAGGTGGCACACAGACAGGTTTTCACCTCCGCACAGTGTGGAGATCATAATTGATTTAATAATTGGTATAACAACATAATGTACATTTCACATGTACATCGTTTTCTTTACCTCAATGATGTTACAGTACTTACATCTGAAAACGGCACTTCTAACTCTTTAGAGTTAGCATTTGTGTGGTTGAGCGATGTGACGTCCATGAACAAACCACTTTTTGAACGATGTAAGTGAACTCTGAAAATCAATTCCCAATTTCTATCTTATACTATTGTGCGAATTCGTAGTCATTGTTATAATAAAAGAGCCATTCAAAGTATTTTATCGTTCGACCAGTGTAAAGCAGCTGTTTGCGCTGCATAATAATGAATTAATTTAATCTTTTGATCTATTCAAAATACTTGGAATATATGCACATTATTTCTAATATACACCCCTATCAAATACAGAGTGTCCATCAGGCCCTGGTGGTGTGTGTGGAGGTTTGGGCCGCTGTGAAGGCGAGGGGACTCGAATGGGAGATGGAGAATGTGTCTGCGATCCTGGATATTCGGGTCCCTTGTGCCAGAACTGTGCTGATGGGTACTACAGAGAGAAAATGGTTAATAGCAGCACTGGAGCCTGTGCAGGTGCCTCAGATTTAGACATTTTACAAGTAGTGATTATTGTCTTTTATAAGGGCATTCATGTTTGACCCATTCTGTGTCGCCTTCCACATCAATGACAGCTTGCTTCTACTCATGTAAGAAATGCTCAGCGCCACAGGACTACAAATGTCTTGACTGCAAACCCGGCTGGATGCTTCACGACAACAAATGCGTGGGTAAGTGTGATGAATGAGGCCATGCAGTGAATAGCTAGCCATCATGGAACATCATTTTACTCATCTTCGTGTCCCCTAGACATTGACGAGTGTGGTACCGAGCTGTCTCGTTGTCCTTCTAACACATACTGTCACAATACGGACGGATCCCATGAGTGCAGAGGTAGGCGCTCCCGCTAGAGTTGTCACTCTTAGGCCATTGTCCACACAAACACGGATATTCTTAAAAAGCTTTTCGAGTGTTAAAAAGATCTCCATCCAAGGGAGTGTAATTTCAAAACAGTCTTGGCCTACACAAAAAAAGTATGCACATTTTGTCCAATCAGAAACCCAGAAAGAGCAGCCACAGCTGACTGTGACATTACGCCCCTGTTACTGTTATGTTTATTACACTGGATGTACAATGACATGTTTGAAATAAGCCCACATTAACACAGAGCCCAGGAAACATTATGAATGTTTTGTTTTAATCGCCAAAAGGTATTTGCTGCTGCACGAAATGAAACCAACACTCATAACACAGCTTAGAGACACTCTTTTGTCATTTTTCAGCACTTTGCCCTTCCGGTGATATATGTAAACCATATATGTTCAAAGTGTGGTCTTGGGGCCATTTGAGCAACACAGCTTTTTATGGACTTGTATAGTACGTTGTAGAAATAAAATAAATACAAATGTATCAAAAATGGAAAAATACAGCAACAAGGCATAATATAATGAGAAAAGACTGATGCTAATAATTAACACAAATATTTGTCTTTAAATATCCGTACATCCATCTTCTTCCACTTATCCACTGTTGGGTCACTGGGGCAGCAGCCTAAGCAGAAAAGCAGACTTCCCTCATCCCTGCTACTTCATCCAGCAATTCCCGGGGGATCCCGAGACATTCCCAGGCCAGATGGGAGACAAAGTTTCTCCACCGTGTCCTGGGTGTTCCCTGTGGTCTCCTACCGGTCGGACGCGCCCTAAACACCTTCCCAGAGAGACGTTTGGGTGGCATACTGATTGTACCCGTGATCTTGTCCTTTTGGTCATGACCCGAAGCTCATGACCATAAGTGAGTATAGGAACGTAGATCAACCAGTAAATTGAGAGCTTTGCTTTCTAGCTCAGATCGTTTTTCACCACGACAGACCGATGCAGGGTCCGCATCACTGCAGACACCACACCGCTCACTCGTGAACAAGACCTTGAGGTATTTGAACTTCTCCACTTGGGGCAGAATCTCCTCTCCATTGGCACGCCACCCATCTTCGGGCGAGAACCATGGATTCGGATTTGGAAGTGCTGATTTTCATCCAGGTCGCTTCACGGTCATCTGCAATCCGGTCCAGGGAGAGCTTAAGATCCTGGCCAGATGAAGCCAGCAGGACCACATTGTCCACTAAAAGCACAGACCTAATCCTGCAGCCTCCAAACTGGATCCCCTCAACATTCTCACTGCACCTAGAAATTCTGTTCATAAAAGTGAAGAGAATCAGTGACAAACGGCAGCCCAGGCGGAGTCCAACCCTCTTTAAATATATGTATAACATTTTATAGCCTTTTATAATCCTATTTCATTACAATTTTATTTACAACCCCTAACTCTATGTTGTTGCATGGAGTTTTTTGAAAAAAAAAATCCAAATCGGAATCAAAAACCGAGTTTTCAGAGAAAATGATCGGGATTTTATTTTTGGTTTAAAATCGTTCAGTCCTACGCTGAAGACTTGACTTATGAAACTCCTCACCCTTTGGAATGTTTTCAAAAGTTTGAGTTTTTAAGGGCAAAAGTACGTGCTTACACATGGACAAGAAGCCAAAACAAAAGTGTCTGTGTTTGTGTAGAAGATGGCTTGGGATGAATGCAACTTATCTGCTTATATTTTTTCTAATTTGAAAATGTGTCAATATTAATGTTGTTTCTGTTCTCCAATGCTTAGGATGTGACCAGGCATGTGTGGGCTGTATGGGCAGTGGTCCTGCCCGCTGTAAGAAATGTGCACGTGGCTACAAATTGAAAGGAGCCAAGTGTCTCGGTAAAGATATTGCTTGTTTTTTTAGCATCGCCGCTTTAATGTGTCAGCTTAGCAATACTGACCACCCTTCCACTGGATGCGTAACGGCGCTGCCATGGAACTTCTCCGGCGTCCGCCAATCCCCACCGCTGTTCTGATGCGCATTGTTTGTAGTAAAGTGAACCACAGACAGTTTATTCTGTCCTTCCAGAGGAGCAGAAGCAAATAAACTTGGTGCTGCCATTCGAGATACGTAACTGCTGCTGAATGGCAACACCGCTGAACGTCTCTAGATTTGCAGTCCATCAGGCAGGAATTTCATGGCGGCCACGAAGGGTATTGCTCTCATTGCCCCTCTGTTTGGCCGTGTGCCCCTCGAAAAAATTATATACGCCACGGTCACATTGGCCATTATGCCCCAACAGATGCATCGTTTTTCCTCTGCAGAGTTTTTCATGCCATTACGACTTCTTTGACCAATGGTGGGTTTAATTCTGTCTCGTATGAACCGCCACAGTCTCACACACAGCACAGTTTTATACAACACACAGCATCACAGGGCCAAAAAGGGGTAAATCCATCGCACATAGCAGCCTATAATCCGGATGTGCAAATGTCTCCGACTCCTCGAAACCCAGTGCACTGAATGAAGAAGTCGGATGAGCTAAGGTAAGAAAGTTTGATACATTTATGAAAGCACAAGAAGACAAACTCACAGCATATATTATGTAACACACTGTTAATTTTTAGCGACGCAATGCAACGATATGTGCGGGTTTTGCAGTTTTCTCTAACTCACTCGGCCATGTGAGTTCAGCGTTAGAAAACCACATAAAGAAAACACACCTGGCCGTGCACTAAAAAAAATAAAGCCTCAACATGTTATTGTCACTGTGGGCAATATAAATACTAAATTATTAAGGAATAAACAAACCTGTGAAATAAACAGATTTATTTTTTTAATTGAAAGTAATACATATTTAAAATGTAATTATCTTTAAGCTTTAAGATACATTAATAATGACCTTGGACTTCAATTCATTGCTTTATTTGATGGCCTTCCTGCTGACATTTAGCCTTTGTGCCCTCAAAAGATTGACGACACCGCCTTACCCCTAACCCCGAAATTCCAGGCCTGCCGTCCATCAATACTCACAGGCTGTGACGACTCTTGATTTGACTCATGGGAAAGACGACAATTTGGCCTTGCAGAACGACTACTTTATTTTTCTATTTGTATCAAGCAACAACACAACAGTAACATAATCCCTGGCGAGTGTTTTACATACAAACATCTTATTCAACTCTTGCTAACTACTCCCCTGCTTTCCCGTCCCCCATATCAGCTAGTATTTGACAAAGGCCCCCATATAGCTGTCCAGGATATGCCTGTAATATGATTATTTCATTTTGGACCTCCAGAATCTGCATGTCCTCATCCGTTTGTGTCAACTAGGTAAAATTACGTCTGAAAACATTTGACAAGTTGACTTCAGGTCTGTCCCCGCCCATTAGGACGTTTCAAAGTGTGGAATACAATCTGCCTTGAACACATAGTATTTTATTTTGAAAGTACAATACTTTCACTATGGCTAGGATCTTATTCATGGTGGATTGTTTAAGAAAACGACTGTGTTGTTTCCTCTGACAGACGTAGATGAATGTAGTGAACGTGCAATAGCGTGCCCAGGACTCAATGAGGCGTGCATCAACGAGGTAGGCTCCTTCCACTGTGACTGTGCTGATGGCTTCATCAGAAGAGACAGCATTTGTGTTGAAAATAAGCCTCCAGGTAAAATTACTATGCAAACATACATTACACATTTACCTACGTTTTGACTTTAAACTTTAACTTTGTCTTCCTAGTTGATCCAGAGATAGGGCTTTTTGACGACATGACAGACGACGAGGTTCTTGTTCTGCAACAGATGTTCTTTGGTGTCGTGATCTGTGCCCTGGCGACGCTTGCTGCAAAGGGCGACATGGTTTTTACTGCTATTTTTATTGGCGGCGTGGCCGCGATGGCAGGTTACTGGCTGACAGAGAAGGGGGACTACATGTTGGATGGATTCCTGAAGGGTCGGTAGGATGTTGGAGGATTTGCTGCATGTAAGTGTGAACTAATGACAGCTCAGCTGGGGCTGGGTAATTTTGTAGCCTTAGTGGGATTCAAATGGGTTGAGAAGTCATTGGAAGGGTCTTTGGTATGTTTGTGTTCATCGATGGAGAACATCTCAACCTGAAGACTACGGCACTGAGAAGTGTGAAGAGGAATGAAACCACACTGCACTGATTTTTAATGGAACTGAATTCCGTACCTCATTTGTTAGGGAAAATGGTTTTGCAAAGACCTCAACTGATTGTTCAAGTCATTTACGATATTAACTAATCTTCAACATGTCACCATGTTCATTGTTTTTCATATATCTCAATGCTGTGAAGTACGGAATACCAATTAAGTTCATCACAACTCTGGGAATCTCCATTATTGAATCCTTCTCTGCAGTAACAATGCATGACACTGGAATGAAAGAACAAGTCATGATATGCATTCATTTATTGTCTTTGGCATGGATGACATGTAACAGATGCAGAATCATGCCCCTGCTACAAAATGTATAAGGGAATTTGCTTAGTTTCAAGCTATTATTGTTGCCTTTAATTTATTTGTCCAAAAGTATTTATTAAACACATTATTTTCTTTCTGTTGACATATCCTGTGTATACTGTTAATTTATTCAAACAAATTCATTTTCCACCTGTTTGTCTGACTTAACTTTTGTTGTGATAAGTTGTCATAATCATCACATAATCTGCGTTGCTTTTCAGTACTTCTTTTAAATTCATGTTCAGCTGTATTCATCCTTTTATCGTTACATAAAAAAATAGAACATAGTCTGTTTTTTGTGTTTTTTATTTATTTAGGTTTTTGTAATTATCGCAAAGGAATATCGGTGGTTTGAATGAACTTTGAGTGATGAACAGCAGTCAGTTGTCTTGGGACCATATCAGCATCTGAAAGATGCTCTTGGGTTTACTGCTTATTCTTGCAGTAGTGGAAGCCTTGGGTGAGACAACAGTGAAGGCTGACCTATTTTAACGTTCCACTCCAGTTGATGGGGTTGAGGCGCAGCCTCTCCCTCTCCATCATGACCTCCTGGGAGTGCGTTAATGCTCTGTCTCTCCACCTCTGCTCCATTAGCTACAAAAAACACCAGCACAGATGCAACCTCTTTAACCTCAGCTAAGACACCCTTTTTGAAGACGACAAGTATATGAGTACCCTCTTGTTCTCGTCTCTGTAGGAGGACATTGCTTTCCTGTGTTGGAGCGCTTGCGCTCTTTCTGCGGACAGGGCGAGGCGGTCCATCTCACGCATATACTCTGCTTCTTTCACCTTACTGGCCAACTGCAGCGTGAGTGGGACACTTTTCTCCTCCATCTGTCTCTTGAGCTGCTCACGCAATTCCCTCCTGCAACATATCAATAACATGTCATGCAATCCTCCTCGGCCAGGGGTCAGAAGACACATTGATACCATATACCTGTACTCTTCTTTCTCCATACTGGTTCCATAAAACGGTCTTTGCCATATTTGATGATACCTGTCAACAAGTCATTGATCACTCACAAATAAATCCGTCATTGGTCCGAGTGTGACAACCTGGCATGTTCTCTCTTCTGCATGATCAGTGTCCTCTGTTGGTTGTGATGGTGGGCAACAGGAGTTTCCAGACTGACGGTGCGTTTACTGACCAGCAGTGGACACAAAGGGTTCAGTCTTGGAATAACCTACATAGTGCATAGGAATGATTTTAGTCCTGAAACTCAAAGACTCAGTCAGTCACTCTGACCTACTGACCTGATTGCTGGTGCATAGTTGGCTCGAGAACTCCGAGATGAGAGGAAATGTGATGGGTCTGACAATCTGACTGCGACTCTGCTGGAGGGAGCATGGCCGAGAAGAACAGTGCACTGGTGTGGCAGCTATGTAAATGGCAGCTGCAAAGTTAGCAGATTTGTATTTGACATCTTCATTAGCAGCTGAGATAGGCTCCAGCGACCCCGAAAGGGACTAGTGGTAGAAAATGGATGGATGGACGGATCTTCATTAGAAACAATACGCAGTAAAAAAAATGCCAGTGTACAGTATTTTTTTCCACAGTAAAATAGCCTACTGTAATCACAATTCACTGTAACATTACAACAGACTGTAAAAATTATCCATCCATCCATTTTCTACCGCTTGTCCCTCTTGCGGGGCTTATACTCATATATATATATATATATATATATATATATATATATATATACCCTCATACTTCACAGCAATTAACTGTTATTTCCACAGTAAAATACTGTAATCATAGTCCTAACAAACGGATTACAATAGGTAGCGGTAAACCGATGGAGTAAGTAACAAAATTACAATTGTGAAGTTGCAGCATTTAGTTGTAATTGTATTGTAATTAAGTTAAAAAAAATACAACTGAAGTTACAGCATTTATACATGCATTGTAAATAACTGTAAAATCACAGCTCTGCAGTTAGAGTAAATTTTACTCTGAAAGTAATGCAATTATTAGTAATTTGCTGTTAATTTACAACGGACATTTTGATAGTGTAGTATAGGCATTTACATAAAGGAGATTTTAAAAGAGCTGTTTTCTTACGGAGTTTCATTACGTTGCTCAGACTCCTGCGGAGAAGTTCACTATGGTAAGCTATTGAAAAAACCAAACAAAGCCCAATAACATTTTACACTTGATCTACATTAGCAATACATCTTGTAATGTAAATATAGCCGGGTGTCTGTCACTTCTAGTTATATATTAAACGGTGGCTTGTCCCGTCTCCACGAATCTTTTGCGATGGCAACAGTAACCATGGAAACCAGATTTCAACAAAGCAAGTGTGTAACGTTATCAATGCTCGTCCAGACATTTCACAATTCTCAAATATGTTTCGGTCTCTAGTTGTGACACTTTCTGGGGGAAATAAGTATTTATACAAAAAAAAAAAAAAATCTGCTCAAAGACATTTTTCAACAAATTAAAACATAATTTTGCAAACCTTCCTGAGACACATGACCTTAATTTAATCCAGTTAGTATACAACTGTTTTACAAGACCAGCAGAAACATTGCATGCCACGGGAGAAATCTTTTATTTTCTTATCTGTGACGGAGCAGGATATGGTGCTAGAATAGGTTTGAGATAGAGCCCCCTGTCATTCATTGATTGTCATTTTACATGACTTCCACACAAGAGAATATAGAAGTTTAATATATGGGGAATATGACAATGTGTAAATAGTTTACAAATATCTTGTAAACTGCAAAACCTATTCAAATATATATATTTTACATTAACTATTATTTTAGATAACTTTTTGATATGGAACCCTCCCACAAATAATATTAACAAAATTAATTATTCAGTTTTATATAAATTTAAAACAGAGCAGTCTGGCTCACAAAGTCAAATGATCAAGCTTTGCTTTTTTACAGCAACACCATGTGGGATTCAGTGCAACAGTTTGCCCAACAAAAATAAATGCAAGTGATACTTCACATATCTGATACACAAGATTAGTGCCTGACAACTCTGTGTTCAATCACTGCACGCCACGGGGAACATTTGCCATTACATTCAATCAGTGACGGAGCAGGAAGGGGCTAGGAATATGTTTGTGGTAAAATTTCATATGAAGCACCCTGTCATTTATTGACATTTTACATTCGCTTTTTCATGCAAAACGTGGGCTCCCCTCAAATTGTTAAGTTCTACACGCGAGTGATCTGTGTATGCAAGTATGTTTTCGGTCAATGTCATGCTGGAAGACTCATCCACGACCCAGCTTCAGTGTTCTGGCTTGGGCCAGCATTGTTCTCATCCAAGATTTCAGGGATAAAGTCCTGTTTCCCAGCCCCTCAATGCGGGGAAGTCTTCATGAGGTCTCCCAAGGCTTGGCTGGGTCAGTCAGGTGTTGCTTGCCCTTTTTGAGCAGGTGGACACTGCAGGAAGTCAATCCATCAAAGCAAAGTGTGTACTCATTTTTTACCTTGCGACTCTGATTGTTAACCAGTTCCTCCCTTGTAATTCTGGACTAGCCCTTCACCATGACTTTTATTGTCACTATACCCATGTACAATGAGATTAAAAGCAGCTCCTTATATACAATATAAAAATAGTGCAATTAGATTAAGAAAAGGAATAACGTCTTTGGGCCGTTCATATCTTTGTAACGAGGTAACCAAATAAGCAGAGGATCAACTACTTATTCCTCTACTGCAGGCGTGCCCAAACTACGGCCCGCGGGCCGGATCCGGCCCCCCAGCATCCAAAATCCGGCCCACGGGAAGTCCCAAATTTAAAAAAAAAAAGTTTTTTTTTTTTTTTTTAAATCTTTCCTTTCTAATCCATTTTCTACCGCTTGTTACTCTCGGTGTCTCCTAACTGCTCGGGCAAATCATATTGTCTAAAAATGAATTTTCCCATCGATAACGTGACAATGTTAAATGTCAAAACTCAAAACGGATTAAAAAGACAATGTATATATATATATATATATATATATATATATATATATATGTATGTGTGGGGAAAAAAATCACAAGACTAGTTCATCTCTACAGGCCTGTTTCATGAGGGGGGGTTCCCTCAATCATCAGGAGATTTTAATGGGAGCATTCACATACCATGGATTATATAGGGCACAGAGTGGGTGGGTACAGGCTGGTGTAGGGGCGTGGTGATTGGCTCATGTGTTACCTAGGAGGTTGAACCAGATGGAACAATCACAAGGCTTCTTTCAGGAAGCCTTGTGATTGTTCCATCTGGTTTTGAACCAGATGGAACAATCACAAGGCTTCTTTCAGGAACCAAAACCTGCGGAATACCACAGAACTCAGCAAACACATTTGGGACCTCAAAGACAATAATGTTGAATATTCAATAACATGGCAAATTCTTGCATCCAGCACACCTTACAATAGTGGTAATAAAAGATGCAACCTATGCTTGAAAGAAAAACTGTTTATTATTTACTGTCCAGACCTGTCATCCCTCAACAAGCGCAGCGAAATTGTAACAGCATGCCGCCACAGACGGAAACACCTCCTAGGTAACACATGAGCCAATCACCACGCCCCTACACCAGCCTGTACCCACCCACTCTGTGCCCTATATAATCCATGGTATGTGAATGCTCCCATTAAAATCTCCTGATGATTGAGGGAACCCCCCCTCATGAAACAGGCCTGTAGAGATGAAATAGTCTTGTGATTTTTTTCCCACACATACATATATTGCGCTCTACTACGGTATCGAGCACTATTTTTTGGATAACCTTATTAAGACATATATATATATATATATATATATATATATATATATATATATATATATATATACAGCCCGGCCCCTATAGGCCAAATTCTTTTAACCCAATGCGGCCCACGAGTCAAAAAG
Source organism: Nerophis lumbriciformis (assembly GCF_033978685.3). Classification (NCBI taxonomy): domain Eukaryota; kingdom Metazoa; phylum Chordata; class Actinopteri; order Syngnathiformes; family Syngnathidae; genus Nerophis; species Nerophis lumbriciformis. Next base: position 42,385,744 of record NC_084548.2, on the reverse strand, counting down.
TTTGGGGACCCCTGCTCTACTGTATTTTCTGACTATATTGTAAAACAATTAGACCCTTCTAGGTATAACTGTTATCAGGGTGTTTCAATATATTGGAAGGTCAATAATATACAGTACATTTTAGACCGCCCCTCACATGCCATCAAATACCTGCTTTCTGCTGTAAAATCAAGAAAATGTGTTTCACAAATGAATAAATCTGCATAAGTTGAACCATTTGGGAAATATTAACGATATAAATGTATTAAATGACATCTTAAAAGTATTACATAATGCTAAAGTAAGGCTGATGTATTCATGATAAACAGTGAAGGTCTGCCTCTGGATACCGCTCTTCAAATTCCAAGAGTCTCATGGTTCTCCCAAAGCCAGGCATGGTATTTGTTCAATTTGTGATCTGTAGGTGTCACCTTTAACAAAAGACAGCAAATAACAAATTTGACACCCCGACTTTCCGGTAATATGCTTGTAATTAGTAAATACAAAAACCATTCTTCACATACAACTAATTTTAAGTCAAAGTCAAAAAGGTAAGACTAGCCTGTCTCCATTCGTCTACACAGAAGATTCTGTAAGAGTCATTGCCGTATTTCCCAATGCCGTGCAACTCGATGGGATATCGCCATTGTTTGCTTAGATATTCATCTGCAGGTGAGACGGTAGAGGATAAGAAGGGGATAATGGGTTGAATTTCATGTAACGCAATAAAATATATTCACCTGAGAACCTGATTATTATTTTGGCCCGGATCTCAAACAGGCCAAGTGGCTTGATGAGTTCAGATAAGGGTTTCCAATCGGCCTGGCGGGCCACCTCTGCAGACGGGTAAAGGTCAAAGAATCGCCAGAGGACTGGAATGGCCATCTTACCTGGAATATTTTACAGAAAAGTGGCAAGACTCACTGTACTGTGTGTGTAAAATGTGTGCGCTGACCTTACCACTTGTCTTGTTCAGAAAAATGGTGGCCACCAGGAGCTTCCACGGGTCATGGAAGAGGGTTTCTTGTACGAGGTTAAAAGGAGAACGAGGAGGTGTCCACTTCTTGAAGGCCTTTCTGCGAGGAGGACTGACATCTGCACACTTTATATGTCAGAAATAAAAGCATTAACACGTCACCTTTAAACAAGAATTAACTTTACCGTCTGCAAAACGATTCCTGCTGAAATAAGGGCTTGTTTTGCGTTTGTCTTCTGAACTTTTGACCTCTGGACAGCAGGGAAAAAACAACATATTATAAAAAAGCAGCACATAACAATTGACTCTTAATATAGAGAAAGTGTGTCATTACTTTTCTTGGACTTTTGCAGGGACACATATTTCTTTTGCATCTCTTGATGTTTGTCAGCCTCCAGTCCAGGCTTGGGTGCGTTATCTGCTGTGTCAATCCGCACTTCATCTTCATCCTCAGTGGGAGGTTCAACATTCAGAGATGGTAAAACTGTCTCATTTTCTTGTGAAGCTCCAAGAGCATCCAGTCTGAGAAGCTTCGCCCTCAAAGGGCTCTTCTGCAGCGTGACATCATCATCATACACTGGTGTAGGTTCTGCTTGCCTCCAGCTGGTGTGCAGACTCCTGTCACCTGAGTCATTGCACTCCCACATTGCTTTTTTAGGATCCTCCTTCACAATGTCACCATCGACAAGATCCAATGTTTGTCTTGTGTCCTTCTGTCCACCTCTTGTGCGCGTTTTCTTTTTTCTCTGTTTTTGCAAAGAGGTGACATCTTTTTTGGTTGATGTGAAATCAAAGAGATTGATGTCGATGTCTTCACCATTTTTCATAAGGAATGCTTTCAGGGAAGCTCTTGATCGAAACCTCTGGCCTTGTGGGCTTTTAAAAACGTAAACAAACTGTTAGGCACTGGTTTTGAATCGAAGTTTGCAAATCTAAAAATAGATGATTACCTCATGACATAGACATCTAGTTTGCCTGCGGTCTTGCCTGTTTGTCGCTGCCTGACGTCTCTGGTCCAACCAGGAGGCATTTTGCCATGGCAGGACTCACTTTTATCCATGTTCTGATAAAAAGCAGCTTGGAAAAATGGCGATTACCCCTGTCCATGATGAGATGTGTAGACTTGGTTCAACTGGCCTCTCATGTTTACAACAGCGGTCATTCAAAATCTTATTTGTCTAAAAAATACCAAAATTCAAACGATTATCACAATAAGCACAATCGTTGCTAATATTTTTGAAAAATGTGAAGAAATTACCTCCACACTAGTCAGCTTCTGTAGCTATAGTGTCATGTACAAATGATGAAGAGTGATACATGCGTAGTCTTGTGTTCATGTGTTGTGGTTTTATAAACCGGAAGACTTAGTGGCTCCCACGCATGCGCACCCGTAAGCAGGAACTAGCGCTCAACTGTCATGTGACGCAATCAACGCATGGGGGCAGTAATGAGAATAGTTTGTATCGAATGGACACAAAACATATTACTTTCCACGAATTTACAACGCAAGGCTGCAATACATTCTACTTATTAACACACTCACTGCAGCGTTCAATATATTTTAGTCCATGTACTATTAGCCCGTTTAGCATCTCTCTGCTAACGAGGTTAGCTTTAACGTCGCAAGCAGGAAGTCCAATCTGAGTCTGCGCGGTCAGAGCGAGCAATGTCAAGGGGCACCAAGATGAGAACCTGAGCAGGCAAAACAACCTGTTGTTTAAAACATATATTTGAACCTGTAAAGAGATGAGAGCCGTCCTAGTATGGAAAGAAACAACACGTCAACACTGGTAAGCATGTATTATGTATTTTAGGTGCTGCCGCGGGATGCTACGATACGTGATTAGCAACGGTGGTTGCTATGTCAACCATTGTTAGCTAGCTAGCTCATATTTGTTAGCACCTCAGCAAATACAACTGGCGTTTTTACTTACAAACGGCACAAATGTAGACAGTGAAACACCATATGTTTTTCTTGACTATCCTACATAAATGCACAATATTTATTCCGGACGCTGTGTTTTGTCTGTGACACAATAAGACGTCTAAGCATTGTTAAGCTAGCAGGCTGCTGTGTAAGGATACAGTGAATGAACGCGCCTAAATGAATATGGAATTTGCTTAAATAAACTTGACACATTATAATTAAACATCCCCCTGCTCTCTGTTTGTAAAATAACAATTGATGTGATCATTTCTGTTTGTTTGACTCTTGGGTGTTGGGGCCCAAACCTGCCCAATTATTTATTTTGTGCTCCACTAACCACGTTAAACCCAGATTCCGATCTAACAAAGGTCTTAACTCATTTTCTTTCTATGCCACATCAATATGGAATGCACTCCCAACAGGTGTAAAAGAAAGGGCATCTCTATCCTCCTTCAAAACCGCACTAAAAGAACACCTCCAGGCAACTTAAACCCTAAACTAACACCCTCCCTTTCACATCATACCTCTCCGGATTGTAAATAATCAAATGTAGACACTTTTTCTTATACTTTCTGATCTCTGATCCCTCTCTCTGTCCACTACTTGCTGTACATATCCTACCAAGTCAGTCCTAAACTGTTCCAATGTCCATTTCTCTGATGGTGCAATTGTTGATGACTGAAGTGTTGATACCAACCAAACCTAACCCCCCCCCCCTCCATATCCCACACCCCGGATTGTAAATAATGTAAATAATTCAATGTATATACTCTGATGATTATCTTGTGTGATGACTGTATTATGAGAATAGTATATACATGTATCTGTATCATGAATCAATTACGTAAGTTGAAAAACTTAAATTGACAAACAACTTAAACAAGTTGAAAAACTTATTCGGGTGTTACCATTTAGTGGTCAATTGTATGGAATATGTACTTCACTGTGTAATTTACTAATAAAAGTTTCAATCAATCAATCAATACTGAAGTTGTAATACTATTTATTTCTTGCAGTGTTTATGACCTTGCCTTCAAACCAGATGGCAGCCAGCTCATTGTTGCCGCAGGTCTTCATGTCTTGGTAAGACTTGTTTTTCCGAGTTATTGCATCTCAATAATACTTCCTTTCTAATGATAACCGATTCATGCTGTTTTGTAGGTATATGATACCTCAGATGGAACTATTATTCAACCTTTAAAAGGACATAAAGATGTAGTCTACTGTGTAGCCTATGCCAAGGATGGTAATCAAACAATTTTAGTTTTCTGGGTATCTATACTTAGCTACTGCTGTTGTCCTTTAACTAATTTTTTTGCAGGTAAAAGATTTGCCTCTGGCTCAGCAGACAAAAGCATTATAATTTGGACATCTAAATTGGAGGGTATTTTAAAGTACACGTAAGTATGTCTGAGTCCTTTACACTATAGTTGCAGTTTCACACTTATGCTGGTGTATATGTTTTTAAATGTATCATTTGGTGTGTTTATTCAATTTGTTTGTCATGTGAAGACACTATGACTCTATCCAGTGTGTTGCCTACAACCCAGTCACTCACCAACTTGCATCTTGTTCATCTGGTGACTTTGGTAAGTACCTCTTAGCTTTTGCTTCTTTCTGCTCCTTTTCAGACACACACGCCATGTTTTTTTTTTAATTTTCTTAACATTTAGTTTAAATTGTATATATGGACAGTAATTTCAGTTGTTGTAATCAAAATAAAGGACCCCTTGAGTTTACATGTGCACTGAGACTTTTAATGACATAATTATATCTGAGTGATCTGTTGTAGGTTTGTGGTCACCAGAGCAAAAGTCTGTAAACAAACACAAAGTGAGCAGCAAAATAACATGTTGCGGGTGAGTCAACTCTCCTTCAGTTGTTTATTACTATATGAAACGCATGTAAATTAAAAGGGCTCCACTATTTTCATGTAAAAAAAACAGGTGGACAAACGATGGGCAGTACCTTGCTCTTGGTATGATGAATGGAGTGGTGAGCATTCGGAACAAGAACGGCGAGGAGAAAGTCAAGATAGATCGTTCAGGAAATTCCTCCAGCCCAATCTGGTCCATAGCTTGGAACCCTTCCAAGTTAGTATCACCTACTAATTGGGTTTGATGAAAATGTATATTCACACCCATATCACTGTGAGTTTGCATGTTCTCCCCGTGCATGCAAGGGTCTCATAGTACTCTAATTTCTTTCCACATCCCAAAAACATGCATGCACTTTGAAATGTCCATAGGTGTAAATGTGCAGGTTGTTCGTCTTTATGTGTCCTATGATTGACTGGTGACCTTTCTAGGCCTCCAGCTCACCCACAACACTAAAGAAAATTTATGGATGGCTGTACATTTACGCTTTAAGACATTTAAAGCCTGAACGTGATCGCGGAAGTACATTTTAAGATTAATTGATGTGGCGGTTTTATACAGGGCCAGTAGGGGGCAGCAAGTAACCATAGAACAGACTGCACATTTATTTGCCACCAACAAGCTGCATAGCCTTTAAAAAAAAAGGTAAAATTAAGATACCAGTGGTAATATGTGACAATTGTTTTTCGTTTATATACTTTGGATATTGTTCTTTGTATTAGATTCACAGAACATCTCAGTGGTTGCACAAATATTTTATAGACACTTCAGGTTAGATAATTATTTTCCAGCAAATGTGTTTAGTAGATTAGATGTTTCAGTAGATTGACTGTATATAAATAGTTACAATATGTTCTTTTAAGGTTCAACTTTTAGATAACTAACACTGTCTCAGTGAGTGAAGGTACATTAATTCTACAATTTTAAAGCCTGAAACATTTCTGTTGTATTTTTTAAAGGGATGAGCAACATGACATTTTGGCAGTGGCAGACTGGGGTCAGAAGCTTTCCTTCTATCAACTCAGTGGAAAGCAGGTGACCATCCCAAGTAACTGTCATCTGCATACTGATACAGTCCTGTATTGTTTGTGCTCAGTCAATAGTGTGTCAACAGTCTTGTGTGTGTGTGTGTGTGAACAAATGGAAAACATGGCACCTTGACTAAAATGATGGGGTGCCATGAATTTTAATTTGAATATAGAGGGATTGGGTTTAAAGGCATTTTAGTCCTGAATGTGGTAGTATTTCTTTATACAGAATTTATATCAATTAGTATAATTGTGTCCAAAATACACAACTGCTTAAGATCTGAATTGGCTCTTAAAAATTTAATGGTCTGGGTTTTATTTTTTGGTATAACAGCAACTCCATTGTATTGGTCCTATTCCTGCTATGATTTAATGACTCCTTCCTCTTAAACCTCCTATGGGCAGCGCCATAATTGTGCACAAATATTCAGTGTTCATTATTCTACCTTTATGCCACAGTCATATATACTGTCATTGGCCTACTTTTTTTTCACTGAACATTCAGTTTTGATTACAAAGTAAGGAATTGTGTGCAATGAATGAGAATCATATGTGGGTCGTCAGGCTGCTTTTTCCACAGAGAGAAGAAACAGATGAGTAGGGTTGTGTATATAATACAACGTTGTGCACTTTGACTTTGAAAACAAAGCCTCACTTATTTGTCCTTAATTTTTTTAGCCAACTCCTAAAAGTATGGCTGTATGTGTATGTGGTGTTGACTTTGAATGGTGCCGGTGCAGACAGTGGGAAATGTTGGCTTGAGGCCTGTGCAATAAATAATAAGGATGCATTTTCAAATCTAATCCTTGCCTCTTGTTGTCTCTTACAGATTGGAAAGGACAGGACTCTCAGTTATGATCCATGTTGCGTTAGTTACTTCTCAAAAGGCGAGTACATTGTCATGGGCGGCGCTGACAAACAGGCCTCTCTCTACACAAAAGATGGTGTGCGACTGGGCATCATTGGAGAGCAGAGTTCCAGGGTGTGCACGTGCCGGGTCAAGCCTGACTCCAACTTTGTGGTAAGTTAGCAGCTTGTGAGTCTAAATGTGCATCTACTAACCTCTCTGCCTTTAAATGTGTACTATAGGTAATAAAAGACGTATTTGAGAATGAGAGATGAGGCAGGCTCAAAAGCGTGATAAAAGAGGGACAACAATTTTATGATCTTACACAACAGCACCTCTTTAACTACACTCATACAGAAGTCATTTTATTTTACACTAACACCTTTACAGCTTTCCTTCCACTTTATTTAGCTGGTAATGTTGTGGCATGCAAGAGAGAATTGGTTGCTGAAAGGTTTCAGTTCTTCTATGTGGATATTCCAACCACAGGAACATTTCCCACTTTCACAGTCTTTTCTTAGAGGTGTTAATAAGATGCACTGCTACATTGTTTTCTCTTCTATAGGTGATGGGCTGCCAAGATGGGACAATTGCCTGCTACCAACTTAACTTCAGTACAGTTCACGGCCTCTACAAGGACCGCTATGCCTACCGAGACAACATGACTGATGTCATTGTCCAGCACCTCATCACTGAAGCAAAAGGTGCGCTTTTTCTTGAGCAGCCAATTATGATTAAAAATGGAAAAATTTAGTGTAAGAGCAGGTGTGTCCAAACCTTTTGACTTAGCAGGCTGCATGTAAAGTAACAATACACACGCACGCACATGCACACACACGCACATATATATATATATATATGTGTGTGTGTGTATATATATTATATATATATATATATATGTGTGTGTGTGTGAATTATATATATATATATATATATATATATATATATATATATATATATATATATATATATATATATATATATATATATATATATATATATATATATATATATACAGTGGGGCAAAAAAGTATTTAGTCAGCCACCAATTGTGCAAGTTCTCCCACTTAAATTGATGACAGAGGTCTGTAATTTTCATCTTAGGTACACTTCAACTGTGAGAGACAGAATGTGAAAAAAAATCCAGGAATTCACATTGTAGGATTTTTAAAGAATTTATTTGTAAATTATGGTGGAAAATAAGTATTTGGTCAATAACAAAAATTCAACTCAATACTTTGTAATATAACCTTTGTTGGCAATAACAGAGGTCAAACGATTACTATAGGTCTTTACCAGGTTTGCACACACAGTAGCTGGTATTTTGGCCCATTCCTCCATGCAGATCTTCTCGAGAGCAGTGATGTTTTGGGGCTGTCGCCGAGCAACACAGACTTTCAACTCCCTCCACAGATTTTCCATGGGGTTGAGGTCTGGAGACTGGCTAGGCCACTCCAGGACTTTCAAATGCTTCTTACGGAGCCACTCCTTCATTGCCTGGGCGGTGTGTTTGGGATCATTGTCATGCTGGAAGACCCAGCCACGTTTCATCTTCAAAGCTCTCACTGATGGAAGGAGGTTTTGGCTCAAAATCTCACGATACATGGCCCCATTCATTCTTTCCTTAACACGGATCAGTCGGCCTGTCCCCTTAGCAGAAAAACAGCCCCAAAGCATGATGTTTCCACCCCCATGCTTCACAGTAGGTGTGGTGTTCTTGGGATGCAACTCAGTATTCTTCTTCCTCCAAACACGACGATTTGAGTTTATACCAAAAAGTTCTATTTTGGTTTCATCTGACCACATGACATTCTCCCAATCTTTGCTGTATCATCCATGTGGTCTCTGGCAAACTTCAGACGGGCCTGGACATGCACTGGCTTAAGCAGGGGGACACGTCTGGCACTGTAGGATTTGATTCCCTGTCGGCGTAGTGTGTTACTGATGGTAACCTTTGTTACTTTGGTCCCAGCTCTCTGCAGGTCATTCACCAGGTCCCCCCGTGTGGTTCTGGGATTTTTGCTCACCGTTCTCATGATCATTTTGACCCCACGGGATGAGATCTTGCGTGGAGCCCCAGATCAAGGGAGATTATCAGTGGTCTTCTATGTCTTCCATTTTCTGATAATTGCTCCCACAGTTGATTTTTTCACACCAAGCTGCTTGCCTATTGTAGATTCACTCTTCACAGTCTGGTGCAGGTCTACAATTCTTTTCCTGGTGTCCTTCGACAGCTCTTTGGTCTTGGCCATAGTGGAGTTTGGAGTCTGACTGTTTGAGGCTGTGGACAGGTGTCTTTTATACAGATAACCAGTTCAAACAGGTGCCATTAATACAGGTAACGAGTGGAGGACAGAAAAGCTTCTTAAAGAAAAAGTTACAGGTCTGTGAGAGCCAGAGATCTTCCTTGTTTGAAGTGACCAAATACTTATTTTCCACCATAATTTACAAATAAATTCTTTAAAATTCCTACAATGTGAATTCCTGGATTTTTTTTTCACATTCTGTCTCTCACAGTTGAAGTATACATATGATGAAAATTACAGACCTCTGTCATAATTTTAAGTGGGAGAACTTGCACAATCGGTGGCTGACTAAATACTTTTTTGCCCCACTGTATATATATGATTGGGTAATCATGGCATCCACCTGTTTCCAATTAGCCTGTTCACCTGTGGGATTTTCCAAATAAGTGTTTGATGAGCATTCCTCAACTTTCTCAGTCTTTTTTCCACTTGTGCCAGCTTTTTTGAAACATGTTGCAGGCATCAAATTCCAAATGAGCTAATATTTGCAAAAAATTAAGTTTTCCAATTCGAACGTTAAGTATCTTGTCTTTGCAGTGTATTCAATTGAATATAGGTTGAAGGCATCAAAACTATGAATGAACACATGTGGAGTTATGTACTTAACAAAAAAAGGTGAAATAACTGAAAACATGTTTTGTATTCTAGTTTCTTCAAAATAGCCACCCTTTCTTCTGATTTCTGCTTTGCACACTCTTGGCATTCTCTCGATGAGCTTCAGTTATTTCACCTTTTTTTTGTTAAATACATAAATCCACATGTTCATAGTTTTGATGCCTTCAGTGACAATCTACAATGTAATAGTCATGAAAATAAAGAAAAACACATTGAATGAGAAGTTGTATAAATAAATATATATATATATATATATATATATATATATATATATATATATATATATATATATATATATATATACATTAAAAAAATATATATATATACACACACACACACACACACACACACACACATATATATATATATATATATATATATATATATATATATATATATATATATATACACACGGGCGGTATAGCTTGGTTGGTAGAGTGGCCGTGCCAGCAACTTGGGGGTTCCAGGTTCGATCCCCGCTTCCGCCATCCTAGTCACTGCCGTTGTGTCCTTGGGCAAGACACTTTACCTACCTGCTCCCAGTGCCACCCACACTGGTTTAAATGTAACTTAGATATTGGGTTTCACTATGTAAAGCGCTTTGAGTCTCTAGAGAAAAAGCGCTATATAAAAATAATTCACTTCACTTCACACTTCACACATATACAAACCCCGTTTCCATATGAGTTGGGAAATTGTGTTAGATGTAAATATAAACAGAATACAATGATTTGCAAATCATTTTCAACCCATATTCAGTTGAATATGCTACAAAGACAACATATTTGATGTTCAAACTGATAAACATTTTTTTGTGTGCAAATAATCATTAACTTTAGAATTTGATGCCAGCAACACGTGTCAAAGAGGTTGGAAAAGGTGGCAATAAATACTTATAAAGTTGAGGAATGCTCATCAAACACTTATTTGGAACATCCCACAGGTGAACAGGCAAATTGGGAACAGGTGGGTGCCATGATTGGGTATAAAAGTAGATTCCATGAAATGCTCAGTCATTCACAAACAAGGATGGGGCGAGGGTCACCACTTTGTCTACAAATGCGTGAGCAAATTGTTGAACAGTTTAAGAAAAAACATTCTCAACCAGCTATTGCAAGGAATTTAGGGATTTCACCATCTACGGTCCGTAATATCATCAAAGGGTTCAGAGAATCTGGAGAAATCACTGCACGTAAGCAGCTAAGCCCGTGACCTTCGATCCCTCAGGCTGTACTGCATCAACAAGCGACATCAGTGTGTAAAGGATATCACCACATGGGCTCAGGAACACTTCAGAAACCCACTGTCAGTAACTACAGTTGGTCGCTACATCTGTAAGTGCAAGTTAAAACTCTCCTTTGCAAGGCGAAAACCGTTTATCAACAACACCCAGAAACGCCGTCGGCTTCGCTGGGCCTGAGCTCATCTAAGATGGACTGATACAAAGTGGAAAAGTGTTCTGTGGTCTGACGAGTCCACATTTCAAATTGTTTTTGGAAACTGTGAACCAATGTTCCCTCTAATTGTTCATGTGTCTGAACAAACACAAAAACTCCCTGAGCATTCAGTGGAGCACATGTGAGCAACATCACATGTGGCAATACCAGCAGCACACCTGTCTCAAACCAATCTTTTATAATAACACTCAAATGAGATAAGTCATTTTCATGAGATTATTTTGTAATATTAGTGATTTGGCCCACTTGTAATGAAAATAAAATACATCTTGTTTTTTATAAGCTATGGATTAGTATTGTACAATATGTCTGGGTGGGGGTCCTGCTTTGGAAATCATTTGTACACCTTTCAGAGATCACATTTAGTTCCCCATAAACATCCTCATGTTGCACAATGAAATGTAAGCATAGGATGAAGTGTGCATTCCTGTAACTTTCTCTAGTAACAGCATTCCATGATTAATATAAATAAATTAACATTAATAATAAATGACAATAGAATAAGCACACGTATGACTGAGGAGCCATAGTGTAACTTTGTGTGGTGTTTGAGTTGTCCGACTTTTTGTGTGGCCATAAACGCACCAGTGGTTTAGTGGTATGCGTGTTGGTGACAGATGACAAGTTGGTTTTGGCCTGGTTTGTACGGCAGAAAATGACTACCGGTAGTTTTTTGAGATAGAAGTTTTTTACTCATGTTTTTGGTGTGGTTGTGGCCGAATATAAACAGTTTTGCTCAATAAAGTGATCGATATAATTCCTGCCCTCGAAGCATCTCGATAGACGTTACAATAATTGAACGAACACCGTTAGGGCCGCTTGTTGTCACTGTCACTCAGAGTTGCATTGCAAAATTACACAGAATAAATCTGTTTATTTTGTTTAGAATTCAGCAGGGATTTGATTTGGTGCGCGGCATCTATTTGCTGTGCGCAGGGGACGCTTGAGCAGTGCGCAATTGCGCAGGCGCACACCTTAGAGGGAACGTTGCTGTGAACGTCGTGTCCTCCGGACCAAAGAGGAAAAGAACCATCCGGATTGTTATAGGCGCAAAGTTGATAAGCCAGCATCTGTGATGGTATGGGGGTGTATTAGTGCCCAAGACATGGGTAACTTACACATCTGTGAAGGCGCCATTAATGCTGAAAAGTACATACAGGTTTTGGAGCAACATATGTTGCCATCCAAGCAACGTTACCATGGACACGTGTTACATCAACGTGGCTTCATAGTAAAGAGTGCGGGTACTAGACTGGCCTGCCTGTAGTCCAGACCTGTCTCCCTTTGAAAATGTGTGGCGCATTATGAAGCCTAAAATGCCACAACGGAGACCCCCGGACTGTTGAACAACTTAAGCTGTACATCAAGCAAGAATGGGAAAGAATTCCACCGGAGAAGCTTAAAAAATTTGTCTCCTCAGTTCCCAAACGTTTACTGAGTGTTGTTAAAAGGAAAGGCCATGTAACACAGTGGTGAACATGCCCTTTCCCAACTACTTTGGCACGTGTTGCAGCCATGAAATTCTAAGTTAATTATTATTTGCAAAAAAAAAAAAGTTTATGAGTTTGAACATCAAATATCTTGTCTTTGTAGTGCATTAAATTGAATATGGGTTGAAAAGGATTTGCAAATCATTGTATTCCGTTTATATTTACATCTAGCACAATTTCCCAACTCATATAGAAACGGGGTTTGTACATATATACACATAAACATACTGTGTATATATATATATATATATATATATATATATATATATATATATATATATATATATATATACACACACACACACACACACACACACACACACACACACACACATATATATACAGTGGGGCAAAAAAGTATTTAGTCAGCCACCATTTGTGCAAGTTCTCCCACTTAAAATGATGACAGAGGTCTGTGGAAAATAAGTATTTGGTCAATAACAAAAATTCAACTCAATACTTTGTCATATAACCTTTGTTGGCAATAACAGAGGTCAAACGATTACTATAGGTCTTTACCAGGTTTGCACACACAGTAGCTGGTATTTTGGCCCATTCCTCCATGCAGATCTTCTCGAGAGCAGTGATGTTTTGGGGCTGTCGCCGAGCAACACAGACTTTCAACTCCCTCCACAGATTTTCTATGGGGTTGAGGTCTGGAGACTGGCTAGGCCACTCCAGGACTTTCAAATGCTTCTTACGGAGCCACTCCTTCGTTGCCCTGGCGGTGTGTTTGGGATCATTGTCATGCTGGAAGACCCAGCCACGTTTCATCTTCAAAGCTCTCACTGATGGAAGGAGGTTTTGGCTCAAAATATCACGATACATGGCCCCATTCATTCTTTCCTTAACACGGATCAGCCGGCCTGTCCCCTTAGCAGAAAAACAGCCCCAAAGCATGATGTTTCCACCCCCATGCTTCACAGTAGGTATGGTGTTCTTGGGATGCAACTCAGTATTCTTCTTCCTCCAAACACGACGAGTTGAGTTTATACCAAAAAGTTCTATTTTGGTTTCATCTGACCACATGACATTCTCCCAATCCTCTGCTGTATCATCCATGTGCTCTCTGGCAAACTTCAGACGGGCTGGCTTAAGCATAGGGACACGTCTGGCACTGCAGGATTTGATTCCCTGTCGGTGTAGTGTGTTACTGATGGTAACCTTTGTTACTTTGGTCCCAGCTCTCTGCAGGTCATTCACCAGGTCCCCCTGTGTGGTTTTGGAATTTTTGCTCACCGTTCTCATGATCATTTTGACCCCACAGGATGAGATCTTGCGTGGAGTCCCAAATCGAGGGAGATTATGAGTGGTCTTGTATGTCTTCCATTTTCTGATAATTGCTCCCACAGTTGATTTTTTCACACCAAGCTGCTTGCCTATTGTAGATTCACTCTTCACAGTCTGGTGCAGGTCTACAATTCTTTTCCTGGTGTCCTTCGACAGCTCTTTGGTCTTGGCCATAGTGGAGTTTGGAGTCTGACTGTTTGAGGCCGTGGACAGGTGTCTTTTATACAGATAACGAGTTCAAACGAGTAGAGGACAGAAGAGATTCTTAAAGAAGTTACAGGTCTGTGAGAGCCAGAGATCTTCCTTGTTTGAAGTGACCAAATACTTATTTTCCACCATAATTTACAAATACATTCTTTAAAATTCCTACAATGTGAATTCCTGGATTTTTTTTCACATTCTGTCTCTCACAGTTGAAGTGTACCTATGATGAAAATTACAGACCTCCGTCATCATTTTAAGTGGGAGAACTTGCACAATCGGTGGCTGACTAAATACTTTTTTGCCCCACTGTATATATATATATATATATATATATATATATATATATATATATATATATATATATATATATATACATATATATACATATATATATACATATATATATATATATATACATATATATATTTATATACATACATATATACACTGCTCTAAAAAATTAAAGGAACACTTTGAAAACACATCAGATTTCAATTATGAAAAAGAAAATGTCGGATATCTATACTGATATGGACAGTTTAATGTCTCAGGAACAAAAGGATGCCACATCTTTTGATGGAAATAAAAGTTTTCAGCCTACAGAGGGCTCAGTATATAGACACCCCAAAAATCAAAATGAAAAAATGATGTAGCAGGCTCGTCCATTTTGCCTAAATTCAATTTCTGCAACTCAAAATTATTTTCAATATCTTGTGTGACCCCACGTGCTTGTATGCATGCTTGACAACGTCACGGCATGCTCCTAATGAGACGACGGATGGTGTCTTGTGGGATGTCCTCCCAGATCTGTCTAAGGGCATCAGTGAGCTTCTGTAAAGTCTGAGGAGCAACCTGGCGGCGTCTGATGGACCGAAACATTATGTCCCAGAGGTGTTCTATCGGGTTTAGATCAGGTGATCGTGAGGGCCATTCAATTGTGTCAATTCCTTCATCCTCCAGATACTGTCTGCTTACTCTTGCCACATGAGGCCGGGCATTGTCGTGGACCAGGAGGAACCCAGGACCTACTGCACCAACGTAGGGTCTGACCATGGGTGCAAGGATTTCATCTCGAAACCTAATGGCAGTCAGACTGCCGTTCTCTAGCCTGTAGAGGTCTGTTCGTCCCTCCATGGAAATGCCTCCCCAGACCATCACTGACCCACCACCGAACGGGTCATGCTGAATGATGTTGCAGGCAGCATAGCGCTCTCCTTGGCTTCTCCAGACCCTTTCTCGTCTATCACAGGTGCTCAGGGTAAACCTGCTCTCATCTGTGAAAAGCACAAGGCGCCAGTGGCGGACTTGCCAATTCTGGTGTTTTATGGCAAATGTCAATCGAGCTCCACGGTTCTGAGCAGTGAGCACAGGGCACACTACAGCACGTCGTTCCCTGAGGCCACCCTCGTGAAGTCTGTTTCTGACTGTTTGGGCAGAGACATCCACACCAGTAGCCTGCTGGAGGTCATTCTGTAGGCCTCGGGCAGTGCTCAACCTGTTCCGCAGTTTTTTTCATAGTTTGGCCGGGCTCCAGTGCGACTTAAATGTTTTTTTCATTTTTATTATGCATTTTCGGCAGGTGCGACTTATACTCCGGTGTGACTTATACTCAGAAAAATACGGTATGTATGTATGTATATATATATATATATATATATATATATATATATATATATATATATATATACATACATACATACATACACATATATATATATATATATATATATATATATATATTTTTTTTTATATATATGTGTGTGTGTGTGTATATATATATATATATATATATATATATGTATATATATGTGTGTGTGTGTATTATATATACACACCACGGAAGCTGCTTTTATACCCATAAAAGCAGCTTCCATGAAATGCTCAGTCATTCACAAACAAGGATGGGCAAAGGTCACCACTTTGTGAACAAATGCGTGAGCAAATTGTCCAACAGTTTAGGAACAACATTTCTCAACGAACTATTGCAAGGAATTTAGTGATTTTACCATCTAATGTCTGTAATATCGTCAAAGGTTCAGAGAATCTGGAGAAATCGCTGCACGTAACATTGAATGCCCGTGACCTTGGATCCCTCAGGCGGTACTGCATCACTGTACAACTACAGTTGAAACTACTTTGTCGAGCTAGCTGTGTACAAACAAAACATTAAATGTGGGCTATTACTTCATGTTCATGTTTTTCAGTCCATACAGATTTTTGTCCTATTGCATTGTGCTGTGCATTACAAACTCAAAAGCCATTCGGCTGTTGACGCAATTGCTTGCTTACCTCTTGCTGTAGCTAGCTTACGGCTGAGGCCTTAGAATGCCGTCGCAAGGAGATGTGTTACTACACTAGCAAAACAGTTCCTCAGTGTTCGCTCTTCCAATAACAATGTTGGGTTTGTTATTATACAGATTACAGAATATAAATAAGGTATTGTTGGCGATTTTTAGATGCATTTTCAAAGGGATTTAGAGGCAGAATGGATTGCTCCCATTAGTTGTATTGCTAGCCACCGAGAATGAGCCGATTATTACAAGTTAGAATGCAAAAAACCCCAACATTTTTCTTCTTTTCTCTCATAAGGATTGTGAACGATAGACAAAAAAAAAAGTGCAGTTACCCTTTAACCTTCAATCGAGTTTTAATGGTCATTGACCAACATTACTAACATTGTCCTTAAGAAGGTGGCGTGTTTACAGCGATTAAACTGCAATGTTATTAAAATTAAACTCCACACACTACGGGCTAGCCTTCATATTTAACTTGGGACGTCACGCGAGCCAGACTGAAGATGCTGGCAGTCCGCACTTTTTCTGCGGGCCGTAGTTTGGACACCCCCGTGTCCGAGGCTTGAAATGTTTTGTGAACAAAACTATACAATGTATTTGATAAAAAATAATTAATCTGAATATTTTAAACCAGTATACAGTATTTGTTTTTTATAATGAACATTGCAGTGGCGCACATAATATTTCCCCCTGGAAAAAAAGCAGCATGGTAACAGATTGGATTTACTCAACAGGATACTTTATGTTGGCAAAAGAAAATTTGACCTCTAAATATTCACTCTCTCCCTCTGTTGTGCCCTCCTTTTTCAGTGAGGATTAAGTGTGGTGAGCTGGTAAAGAAAATCGCCATCTACAAAAACCGTCTTGCCATCCAGCTGCCCGAGAAGATAACAATCTACGAGCTTGTCTCGGAA
Source organism: Nerophis lumbriciformis (assembly GCF_033978685.3). Classification (NCBI taxonomy): domain Eukaryota; kingdom Metazoa; phylum Chordata; class Actinopteri; order Syngnathiformes; family Syngnathidae; genus Nerophis; species Nerophis lumbriciformis. The sequence continues at coordinate 42,368,540 of NC_084548.2, read as the reverse complement.
GACTCCTCAGACATGCGCTACCGCATCAAAGAGAAGATCTGCAAGAAGTTTGAGTGCAACTTGCTGGTGGTTTGCTCCAATCACATCGTCCTGTGTCAGGTTAGGAAGACAACATTCTCTGTTATGTCTTTGAAAACAGATTTCTTTATTTTTTTATTTTCTTCATTCTAAGCACATATTTTAGACTCTTCTAGAGACTTTGGCACAGGGTGGATGTTGGAAGCGGCATGAGAGCCAGTGTTCAGTCCTTCAGTATGAGCCTAAAGGGAAAAATACAATGCATTGTTTCTCAAATGTTCTGCTGGACATGTCTCCCTACTCCTCCTAACTCCCTTCAGCAAAATAAAATAAGTCATTTAACTGAAGGAAAATTACCACATGGTGCCGATCCAGTGTATGCCTGTTTCTTGTCTCTCTGTGTTTGACAAACACCAGTGGGGAGGAGGAGCGGCCATAACACATAGGTTATTTCCTTTTAAATCTGCCTGTGTGACAGGGATCTTTCAGATCTTCCTCAAATAGGCATGCTCATGTTTAAGTCTTTAGACAGCTTTTAGACAGTCAAAATGGGCTTTGTTCATAAGGGATGTGAGCCTCTTGGGTCAAAACACATTTTTGTTTATCTTTACGGCCTCTTGTTTCTACAAGTTGCTTAAAAAAGAGCCATCCGTTAAGGTTTGTTAACTGTTGCTGAATGCCAAAAACATGTTGCTGAAAGAAATAAGGGAGGTGATTTACACATTATAACACGTTGGCAATTGAAGCACTGTTCTGTTTTGCAGGAGAAGAGACTTCAATGTCTGTCCTTCTCCAGTGTCAAAGAAAAAGAATGGGTGATGGAGTCTCTAATTCGCTACATCAAAGTGATCGGTGGTCCACCAGGCAGAGAAGGCCTCCTGGTGGGATTAAAAAATGGAGCTGTGAGTAGTTTGAGATGATAAAATAGATCCAGTAACTGGTTAAAATGGGAATAAGAAATGAGTTTATCAAAAATGTGCAGTTGATATGTATTCCCACAATATCTAGCTAGCTTTGCTCAAACTACTTTTATGTTCTTTTGTAGATCTTAAAGATTTTTGTAGACAACCCATTCCCTATTACCCTGCTGAAGTTGTCAACATCTGTGCGATGCCTGGATATGAGTGCCTCGCGAAAAAAACTGGCTGTGGTGGACGAGCACAATACTCTCCTGGTCTATGACATTAACAGTAAAGAACTGCTTTTTCAGGTCAGCGAGTAGAATTTTGGTTGAAAATTTCTGGCTGACATTTTTTACTTTAATTTCACTGAAATGAATGAATAGAACATAAAACATGCATGTACTTATGATGAATTTGCTGTACATCGAAACGTGCTAATTTTTCACATTCCCTTTTTCCTTTTAGGAACCTAATGCTAACAGTGTCGCCTGGAATACTCAGTGTGAGGTCATGCTGTGCTTCTCTGGTAATGGCTACCTTAACATCAAGGCTAGTAACTTCCCTGTACACCAGCAAAAGATGCAGGGTTTCATGGTCGGCTTCAACGGCTCCAAAATCTTCTGTCTCCATGTCTATTCCATGTCTGCTGTGGAGGTACCTCAGGTGGGTATGTAGTGTAGAGGCATTGCCATTGATCTACAGTAGCACACTGATACTTGCTTGCTGTATAATAAATACTGTTTTAATCTACAATATCACCAAAACTACTTTTGTAGGCTGATTGTAAAAATGAGAAGAAACTGCTACAAAACGGAATTAGCTCCAGTACACTGGTTATAACCTTTAAAACAATAAGACTATTAGAAAAATATTAAGTGTATGATGACGACTACTGTATTTCTTTATCTCATGCAGCTGCTTGCATTACATTTTTTGCTCTGTATTCTTATGATCTTGTAAAATCTTCCCAGTCAGCACCCATGTACCAGTATCTGGAAAGAAAGATGTTTAAAGAAGCCCATCAGATAGCCTGCTTAGGTGTGACAGACAGCGATTGGAGGAATTTGGCTACAGAAGCTCTAGAGGGCCTTGATTTTGACATTGCCAAAAAGGCAAGTATTACGCACATACGCACGCACACATACCGGTACACACACACGTTTCATGTTATGTATGACTCAATGTTTACACAGCAATATAATTGTACCGCAAACCTTCCAGATGACCCAAAGAACAACTTGCAATATAATATTTGAGGCAAATGTTTAGACATATAACACCAGAAACCCTGTGTGTCATTTAAATCATCACTTGTCTTTCTCCCATACAGGCTTTTATTAGAATACAAGACCTACGCTACCTGGAGCTCATTAATAGTATTGAGGTAAAAGTCACTTTTTGTTTTGTAAGGCCATTTAACAGCCAAAGTTTACAGAATGTAATGTTCATGATATAAAAAGTGTACAGCATGTGTAGATTTTTTTTTTAAATCAGTGTGTAAATGCGAGTGTGAATGTTTGCCTGTCAATCTGTGTGGATGGATGGATGGAAATGCAGCTAATTATTTGGATATTCAAATTGTATGGGACTTGGTAGAAAAGTTTAACTGTGGTCCAACAGTAGGTTTATTTGCTTCTAACTAGTGTGTGGATAGGTCATGAATGCATGTAAGCATTTTATCTCTACACACGTGCCAGTATCGGTGTTGTTTGATTTGCAGGCCAGGAAGAAGCGAGGAGAAAACGACAACGACTTGTTCTTGGCAGACATATACGCCTACCAGGGGAAATTCCATGAGGCAGCCAAGCTCTACAAGCGTACCGGCCAGGAACCCAAGGCTTTGAGCATGTACACTGACCTGCGCATGTTCGAGTATGCAAAGGTGATTGACTGTGATTGACCCTTAAGACAAACAATGCACACAGATGTTCGCGTGTTCACAAAAGTGACATAAATCAGGTGACAGCACGTTTACAATTCTTTCACAACACAAAGCCAACTTTCATACACCGGTTTGAGTTGGAAATGGAGCTTCTGATTTTGCATGAATTCTTCGGTGCAGATGTCAGGAGAAGTAGGGAAAAAAGTAAAAATGGTTTTGCTTTTTTTTTATGTATGGAAAGACTTTGATACTAATTAGCTAATGCTGGTGTCTCTAACCTTTACTATTAAAAGACACATTTTGCCACCTCTCCTGCAATAGAAAAATAGTATGTAGATGCAAAACGTAACACAGCTTATAAACTTATAAAATATTTGTAACTTACCTACTTTACAGGAAAACCAATCTGTTCATGTGGAATTAAACTTGTTGCCCTTTTCTATTTTCTTTCAAAGCATATACTCATGGTTAGCTTACACAAGTGGTTACACACTCAAGAAGCTGAACTGAGCACACAGGCTTCAAGTCTCTTTTACTTGCCTTCGTTGCGCCTCAGGACTCAGCCTGTGCGCAGTTATGGCCTCAAAGGTAGTCGGAAATTATAGAACTCTTTAAAAATGCAAAATTTTCTCACTCCGGGGTTAAACAAAATCTTAGGGAGCCCAAACAAGGAAGCAGAAGAGCCGTTGGTTGCAGTTCACAATGTAATGCATATTGCCTAAGCAGATGACACAGGCA